>NC_057798.1:729001882-729301882 GCF_018294505.1 Triticum aestivum | reverse complement strand
CTTCCCCTTATAGCTGGCTCTGCCACCACGGGCGCGGAAGAGGGAGAGATGCGCTGTCTGGCGGCGACCCTCGCCGCCACCGATGAAGGGCCTGGGTTCTCTTTCTCCATGGCGGATGAGAGAAAGGGGAGCAGAAGCTGAAGAAAGGAGGAGGGGGGCAGACGTTGCGCTCCTTCCGAATAAAGAACAACCCATGATCTCCCCCACGACGCCGTGATTGACGCGTGCCGTTGCGGGGGGTGCGGTGAATACGGAGCGAGATTTGGTGTGGACCCAGGCCGCGCGTGCCCGTGCACTGTTTTGGGCCTGGCCCAACAGCGCTCGGCACCGTGTATGGCCCAGGCCCGGGGGCTCCTGTCGGTGTACTAGAGTAGGGGTACCCTAGTATCCCGAACTCGTGCACGGGCAGTTGCAGCGCCCCGCAGCAAGGCTTGCCGGGTGACCGCCAAGACCCTCCGTGGTTCCCTTGAAGACCATTCAAGAACAAAGTACTCAAACCTAGGCCCCGGCAAGAGGAGCTTGCCGGGAAGGCCAACCAAGGCCCCGGCAAGAGGATCTTGCCGGGAAGAGACAAGACCCCGGCAAGAGGAGCTTGCCGGGAAGGCCACTCAAGGCATACCAAGAAAGCTTGCCGCGACGCGCCCTGCGTCCTGGCAAGATCCGGCGAGCGACAAGTTTCCGGACGCGACAAGACGACGGCCGCGGCAAGGAGCTTGCCGCGGGAAACCCCCACTTCGTGCCCGCGCTCCAGCACACCTGCTAACGTGTCGCTCTAGGACTCTCCCAAGCACACGTGGCAGGAGGCCGTGCAGCTAGGGGTACGTGGTGACAAGCGGAGATGAAGAGAAGGCCATCGTGGCAAACGGTGGCGCTCCTAACGGTCACCTTTTGCACTGTTTAGGAGACTCAGACAGGCATTTAATGCCCTTGTCCCCTGCCGTCAGAGTTAGGTAGGGTGCACTGTATCCACAGTAGCGGTAGCTTCACCCACCGCATCCTTTCCATTTTTACCCTTCTAGTCTACGTTGCCACCTGTCGGTGACCCCTTGAGAGTATGAAAGGAGGCCCAGGCGCAACGTAGAGGGAGGTCGGCCGGTTCGGCTCATTCGAAACACCAGAAACACTCCCACGCTCAGTCTGATAGCGTCGATCGCTCCTGAGCAAAGATTCAATACACACAAACAAGCAGCAGTAGGGTTTTACGCATCCGTGCGGCCCGAAGCTGGGTAAAACCGCCCGCGTGTACTGCCTCGATCCGCTCTTTGTTCAACCTCCGCCCTCACCGAATCGAAAGGGGTTCGGTCCGCCGATCCCCATAGGTGTTCGTGGATCAGTTTCCCCGACAACGACGGTAGTAAATAAGATGATCCCTCATTAAAATTTCAAGAAAGTGTTCCCCCTAACTGTGCACCGTTGCGAAAGTTCGTTGTTTCGAAGCACCACGTGATGATCGGGTGTGATAGATTCTAACGTTCACATACAACGGGTGTAAGCCAGATTTACACACGCGAAACACTTAGGTTGACTTGACGAGCCTAGCATGTACAGACATGGCCTCAGAACACAAGAGACCGAAAGGTCGAGCATGAGTCGTATGGTAGATACGATCAACATGAAGATGTTCACCGATGATGACTAGTCCGTCTCACGTGATGATCGGACACGGCCTAGTTGACTCGGATCATGTAATCACTTAGATGACTAGAGGGATGTCTATCTGAGTGGGAGTTCATAAGATGAACTTAATTATCCTGAACATAGTCACAAAGGTTTTTTTGCAAATTATGCCGTAAGCTCGCGCTTTAGTTCTACTATTTAGATATGTTCCTAGAGAAAATTCAGTTGAAAGTTGATAGTAGCGATTATGCGGACTAGGTCCGTAAACTGAGGATTGTCCTCGTTGCTTCGTAGAAGGCTTATGTCCTTAATGCACCGCTCGGTGTGCTGAACCTCGAACGTCGTCTGTATATGTTGCAAACATCTGACATACACGTTTTGGTAACTACGTGATAGTTCAGTTATGTTAAACAGTTTGGAGTTGAGGCACCGAAGACGATTTTGAAACGTCGTGGAACATATGAGATGTTTCGAGGGCTGAAATTGAGATTTCAGGCTCGTGCCCACGTCAAGAGGTATAAGACCTCCGACGAGCTTCTTGGCCTACAAACTAAGGGAGAAAATCTCAATCGTTGAACTTGTACTCAGATTGTCTGGGTACAACAATCACTTGAATCGAGTGGGAGTTAATCTTCCATATGAGATAGTGATGTTTCTCCAAAGTCATTGCCACCAAGCTACTAGAGCTTCGTGATGAACTATAACATATCAGGGGTAGATATGATGATCCTTGAAGTATTCGCGATGTTTGACGCCGCGAAAGTAGAAGTCAAGTAGGAGCATCAATTGTTGATGGTTGGTGAAACCACTAGTTTCAAGAAGGGCAAGGGCAAGAAGGGATACTTCATGAAACGGCAAATCAGCTGCTGCTGTAGTGAAGAAACCCAAGGTTGAACCCAAACCCGAGACTAAGTGCTTCTGTAATAAGGGGAACAGCCACTAAGAGCAGAATTACCCTAGATACTTGGTAGATGAGAGGCTGGCAAGGTCGATACAAGTATATTGGATATACATTATGTTAATGTGTACTTTACTAATACTCCTAGTAGCACCAGGGTATTAGATACCGGTTCGGTTGCTAAGTGTTAGTAACTCGAAATAAAAGCTATGGAATAAATGGAGACTAGCTAAAGGTGAGCTGACGATATGTGTTGGAAGTGTTTCCAAGGTTGATGTGATCAAGCATCGCACGCTCCCTCTACCATCGAGATTGGTGTTAAACCTAAATAATTGTTATTTGGTGTTTGCGTTGAGCATAGACATGATTGGATTATGTCTATCACAATACGGTTATTCATTTAAGGAGAATAATGGTTACTCTGTTTATTTGAATAATACCTTCAATGGTCTGGCACCTAAAAGAATGGTTTATTGAATCTCGATCGTAGTGATACACATTTTCATGCCAAAAGATATAAGATAGTAATGATAGTACCACTTACTTGTGGCACTGCCATGTAAGTCATATTGGTATAAAACACATGAAGAAGCTCCATGTTGATGGATCTTTGGACTCACTCATTTTTGAAAAGTTTGATACATGTGAACCATGTCTATTGGTGTATACGCATGAAGAAACTCCATGCAGATGGACCGTTTGGACTCACTTGATTTTGAATCACTTGAGACATGCAAATCATACCACATGGGCAAGATGACTGAAAGCCTTGTTTTCAGTAAAATGGAACAAGAAAGAAACTTGTTGGAAGTAATACATTGTGATGTGTGCAGTCCAATGAGTGCTAAGGCACGCAGTGGATATCGTTATGTTCTTACTTCACAGATGATTTGAGTAGATACTGAGTATATTTACTTGATGAAACACAAATCTGAATTATTGAATGGTTCAAGTAATTTCAAAGTGAAGTTGAAGATCATCGTGACAAGAGGATAAAATGTCTATGATATGATCATAGAGATGAGTATCTGAGTTACGAGCTTTGGCACGCTATTAAGACATTGTGGAAATTATTTCACAATTAATACCGCCTGGAACACCATAGTGTGATGGTGTGTCCGAACATCATAGTTGCACCCTATTAGATATGGTGTGTACCATGATGTATCTTATCGAATTACCACTATCGTTCATGGGTTAGGCATTAGAGACAACCGCACTCACTTTAATAGGGCACCACGTAATTCCGTTGAGACGACACCGTTTGAACTATGGTTTAGAGAACCCTAAGTTATCATTTCTTAAAAGTTTGGGGCTGCGACGCTTATGTGAAAAGGTTTCATCGTGATAAGCTCGAACCCAAAACGGATAAATACATCTTCATAGGATACCCAAAATGGTTGGGTATACCTCCTATCTCAGATCCGGAAACAAAAGTAATTGTTTCTAGAAACGGGTCCTTTCTCGAGGAAAAGTTTCTCTCGAAAGAATTGAGTGGGAGGATGATGGAGACTTGATGAGGTTATTGAACCATCACTTCAACCAGTGTGTAGCAGGGCATAGGAAGTTGTTCATGTGGCACCTACGCCAATTGAAGTGGAAGCTGATGATAGTGATCATGATGCTTCGGATCAAGTCACTACCAAACCTCGTAGGTCGACAAGGACGCGTACTACTTCAGAGTGGTACACAATCTTGTCTTAGAGGTCATGTTGTTAGACAACAATGAACCTACGAGCTATGGAGAAGCAATGGTAGGCCTGGATTCCGACGAATGGCTCGAGGCCATAAAATCCGAGAGAGGGTCCATGACTTTGGAAGAAATACTTGATGGTCGTAAGGTCGTTGGGTACAGATGGATTTTAAAAGGAAGACAGACAATGATGGTAAGTATCACCATTAAGAAAGCTCGACTTGTCGTTAAGATGTTTTCCGAAGAGTTCAAGGAGTTGACTACGGTGAGACTTTCTCACTCGTAGTGATGCTAAGAGTCTGTTGGAATTATATTAGCAATTACTGCATGATTTATGAAATCTTGCAGATAGGATGTCAAAACATTGTTTCCTCGACGATATCCTTGAGGAAAGGTTGTATGTGATACAACCAGAAGGTTTTGACAATCCTAAAAAACGCTAACAAGTATGCAAAGCTCCAGCAATCCTTCTAAGGACTGGAGTAAGCATCTCGGAGTTGGAATGTACGCTTTGATGAGATGATCAAAGATTTTGGGTTTATACAAAGTTTATGAGAAACTTGTATTTCCAAAGAAGTGAGTGGGAGCACTATAGAATTTCTAATGAGTATATGTTGTTGACATATTGTTGATCAGAAATGATGGAAATCATATAGGGTTATTTGAAAAGTGTTTTCAATAGAAAACCTGGATTAAGCTGCTTGAACATTGAGCATAAAGATCTATGAGGATAGATCAAAAACGCTAAATGGTACTTTCAAATGAGCACATACCTTGACATGATCTTGAAGGTGTTCAAGATGGATCAGTCAAAGAAGGAGTTCTTGCCTGAGTTGTAAGGCATGAAGTTAAGACTTAAAGCTCGACCACGGCAGAAGAAAGAGGAAGGACGAACATCATCCCCTATGCTTTTGTCATAGGCTCTATACGGTATGCCATGCTGAGTACCGCACCTGATGTGTGCCTTGCCACATGTCTGGCAAGAGGGTACAAAGGTGATCTAGGAGTGGATCACTAGATAGCGGTCAGAATTATCCTTAGAGGAATAAGGAAATGTTTCTCGATGATGGAGGTGATAAAGAGTTTGGCGTAAAGGGTTACGTCGATGCAAGCTTTAAACACCTATCCGAATGACTCTGAGTAGCAAACCGGATACGTATAGTGGAGCAACCATTTGGAATAGCTCCAAGTGGAGCATGGAAGCAGCATTTACAATATGACCTAGAGATTTGCAAAGTACATACGGATCTGAATGTTGCAGACCTGTTGACTAAAACCTCTCTCACAAGCAAAACATGATCAAACCCCAGAACTCATTGAGTGTTAATCAGATAGTGATATGAACTAGATTATTGATTCTAATAAACTCTTTCGATGTTGGTCTCATGGCGATGTGACCTATGAGTGTTGATCACATGGCGATGTGAACTAGATTATTGACTCTAGTGCAAGTGGGAGACTGTTGGAAATATGCCCTAGAGGCAATAATAAATTAGTTATTATTATTATATTTCCTTGTTCATGATAATCGTTTATTATCCATGCTATAATTGTATTGATAGGAAACTCAGATACATGTGTGGGTACATAGACAACACCATGTCCCTAGTAAGCCTCTAGTTGACTAGCTCGTTGATCAATAGATGGTTACGGTTTCCTGACCATGGACATTGGATGTCGTTGATAACGGGATCACATCATTAGGAGAATGATGTGATGGACAAGACCCAATCCTAAGCCTAGCACAAAGATCGTGTAGTTCGTATGCTAAAGCTTTTCTAATGTCAAGTATCATTTCCTTAGACCATGAGATTGTGCAACTCCCGGATACCGTAGGAATGCTTTGGGTGTACCAAACATCACAACATAACTGGGTGGCTATAAAGGTGCACTACGGGTATCTCCGAAAGTGTCTGTTGGGTTGACACAAATCAAGACTGGGATTTGTCACTCCATGTGACGGAGAGGTATCTCTGGGCCCACTCGGTAGGACATCATCATAATGTGCACAATGTGACCAAGGGGTTGATCACGGTATGATGTGTTACGGAACGAGTAAAGAGACTTGCCGGTAACGAGATTGAACAAGGTATCTGGATACCGACGATCGAATCTCGGGCAAGTACTATACCGGTAGACAAAGGGAATTGCGTACGGGATTGCTTGAATCCTTGACATCGTGGTTCATCCGATGAGATCATCGTGGAACATGTGGGAGCCAACATGGGTATCCAGATCCCGCTGTTGGTTATTGACCGGAGAACGTCTCGGTCATGTCTGCATGGTTACCAAACCCGTAGAGTCTACACACTTAAGGTTCGATGACGCTAGAGTTGTTATGGGAAATAGTATGTGGTTACCGAAGGTTGTTCGGAGTCCCGGATGAGATCCCGGATACGACGAGGAGCTCCGGAATGGTCCGGAGGTGAAGATCGGTATATTGGACGAAGGGTATTGGAGTCCGGAATTGTTCCGGGGGTACCAAGTGATGACCAGTGTGTCCGAAAGGGGTTTCGGAGGCCCCGGCATGATTTGGGGGGCCTTATGGGCCAAGGGGAGAGGGAACATCAGCCCACTAAGGGGCTGAGTACCCCTCCCACCCCATCTCACCTAACCTGGAGAGGTGGGGGCGCCACCCCTAGGGCAGCCGCCCCTCCAGGCTTGGGGGGCAAGTTTCCTAGGGGGTGGGGGCGCCAAAACCCATCTAGGGTTTCCCCTATGGCCGCCGCCCTCCCCTAGAGAACCCTAGGGCGCCTCCCCCTCCTCCCTTCCCCCTATATATAGTGAGAGAGAGAGAGGGCAGCCACACCTTTCCCCTGGCGCAGCCCTCTCCCTCCTCCAACACCTCCTCCTCCTCCATAGTGCTTGGCGAAGCCCTGCCGGAGAACCACGAGCTCCATCACCACCATGCCGTCGTGTTGTCGGAGTTCTCCCTCAACTTCTCCTCTCCCCTTGCTGGATCAAGAAGGAGGAGACGTCCCCGGGCTGTACGTGTGTTGAATGCGGAGGCACCGTTGTTCGGTGCTTAGATCGGAATCAACCGTGATTTGAATCGCTGCAAGTATGACTCCTTCATCCCCGTTCTGTTGAACGCTTCCGCTTAGCAATCTACAAGGGTATGTAGATGCACTCCCCTCTCTCTCGTTTCTAGTCTCTCCATAGATAGATCTTGGTGACTTGTAGGAAATTTTTGAATTTCTGCTACGTTCCCCAACACTCATGGTATGAATCTAGACAAGATTGAAACCAGCCTTTATAACTACCTAGTTACGAAGTAGCTGTCACGCCCAATATGCGACCCTATCCAAAAGGAACTCGAAGGTCCCACCAAGGATAGATCCGCATATTGAAACGCTTTTGCAAGGTGGATATCATTACATCAACATTACATAATAGATGGGGATACATACAAGAGGCATACAATGCCACACGAATACAACATCACAATACATAAGAGCAACATCCAACTACGGATGAAACACAAACAGAAACTCGAACGACATCCACCCTGATAGCCCAGGCTGCCGACCTGGAACCTATCCCCTGATCAAAGAAGCAGAAGAAGAACTCAACGCAAGCAAGCATCGCTCTCGCGTCATGATCATCGCAAAACCTATACCTGCAAATGTTGTTGTAGTAATCTGTGAGCCACGAGGACTCAGCAATCCCATTACCATGGGTATCAAGACTAGCAAAGCTTAATGGGAAAGAAAGGGGGGTAAAGTGGTGAGGCTGCAGCAGCGACTAAGCATATATGGTGGCTAACATACGCAAATAAGAGCGAGAAGAGAGAGCAAAAGGAACGGTCGTGAAGCTAGCAATGATCAAGAAGTGATCCTGAACTCCTACTTACGTAAAACATAACCCAAAAACCGTGTTCACTTCCCGGACTCCGCCGAAAAGAGACCATCACGGCTACACACGCGGTTGATGTGTTTTAGTTCAGATCTGGTGTCAAGTTATCTACAACCGGACATTAACAAATTCCCATCTGCCTATAACCGCAGGCACGGCTTTCGAAAGATTATACCCTGCAGGGGTGTCCCAACTTAGCCCATGATAAGCTCTCGCGATCAACGAAGGATATTCCTTCTCCCAGGAAGACTCGATCAGATTCGGAATCCCAGTTTACAAGACATTTCGACAATGGTAAAACAAGACCAGCAAAGCCGCCCGATGCGCCGACAATCCCGATAGGAGCTGCACATATCTCGTTCTCAGGGCAACACCGGATGAGACATCCTACGAGTAAAACCAAACCTCGAGTTTCCCCGAGGGGGCCCCGCAGTCCACTCGGTTCGGACCAACACTTAGACAAGCACTGGCCCTGGGGGGGCTAAAATAAAGATGACCCTCGAGAGAGCGACTCCCAAGGGAAAAGTAGGTGGTGGTGAGGCAAATGGTAAAACCAATGTTGGGCCTTGCAGGAGGAGTTTTATTCAAAGCGAACTGTCAAGGGGGTCCCATAAATCACCCAACCGCATAAGGAACGCAAAATCCGGGAACATAACACTGGTATGACGAAAACTAGGGCGGCAAGAGTGGAACAAAACACCAGGCATAAGGCCGAGTCTTCCACCCTTTACCAAGTATATAGATGCATTAATAATATAAGAGATATTGTGATATCCCAACCAAAATCTTGTCCACCATGTAGCAATATTCAACTTCACCTGCAACTAGCAACGCTATAAGAGGGGCCGAGCAAAGCGGTAACATAGCCAAGCAACAGTTTGCTAGGAAGGGTGTCAAAGGTTAGAGGTTCATGGCAATCTGGGAGGCTTGAAGAGTAAATGATAGGTAGCGCAGCATAGCGATAGAACGAACCAACTAGCATAGCAATGATAGTAGTGAGATCCAGGGTAGCGGTCATCTTGCCTGAAATCCCGCTAGGAAGAAGAACGATTCCATGAAGAAGACGGACGGATGAAGCCACGAAGACGAACCAAGCGTAGACGAACGAATCCTCACGATCGCAACGAAACGGGAACTATCGAGAAGAAGCACACAACATAGTAAACACACCACACATAAACAAGGCATGATGCACAACAAGCATGATGCATGACAAGGCTACATGAAGCTACTCATGGCAAGAGATGATGCAAACAAGAGCGACACATCAAAGCAAGTTTAAATGAGGCCGGGAACAACATATAACAATTCCGGTAAGTCCTCATATGCAAATTTCGAAATTGGTCCAGATCTGAATAAACATTATGTTCAAGTTGTTAAACAGCAAGTTAAGATGCACCAAGATGATCTACATGAAATTCTAGTCAAGTTACATATAAAGTTCATTAGATTCGGAGCTACGACCTAGAAGATATGAGCAAAACAAGTTAAACATGGCATTGATGCAGAATGCATTCAAACATCAAGCAAACACACCAAAACAAGGATGCAACATGATAATATGAAACTACATGCAAAACTAAGCAAATTTCATATAGAGCACACTCAAAACGGAGCAACGGTTCAACACATGCACTCTATACAAGTTATAGCAACAATCTGTCCAAAGCAGCAAGTAGGCATATTGCAAGCATCAAAACAACAAGCTACAGGACCTCAATATGAAAACAAAAGGCATGGGCATGATGTACAGGTAAAGCATAACGAAATATGAACACTGAGCTATCTCCAGAAATCACTAGAACATGCTCAAACACACATGGCAAGATTGCATATAATAACAGTTCAGACTTTGCAGAAAATAACATCAGGTTGCAATGTTCAGAGCTATCAAACAACATGTTACAGGAACTTAACATGGCAAACAAAGGCATGGCATGAACCTACTAATTTCATAGATTAAATGTCCCTTACTGACCATAAGCCAAAAAGGATCAGAAAAATATGATGGCACCCATGTAAACATAGCAAGTTATAATACAGATTCATACATGGCAGGAACAATGATAAGTAGGCATGTTGGTGAGCTTGTACCACTCACCACAGAGCAATACATGTCATGGCAAGGCAACCAACAGTAAGAAGACATGTTTGAGAAACAAACCAAGTCAAGAACAAGTTCATAGCATGCAAGGATCAACTACAACAACCTTGGCAAAATTGAATAACATGTAAACAATTTGCCAGGAAACATTTTGAAGCAAAAGTAGAGCACGAAAATGACATGCTAGACTACTCCATAATTGCAAAAAGGGGCATGAATGGATAGATAATAACCACATGTTCAAAACACCCTTACTGAAGTATCTCAAAATAAGCATGGATCTCTGTGTAGCGTCAGGTTTACATGGCATAAAAATAACAGCAGAACAGGGACTGAAATCAGCAACATCAGGAGGCCTAGTTTACATGCTTGTGCTAGTCACCACATTGATCACAAAAATACATGGCATCCACCCCTCTAAAGATGGCATGGCATAGATCAAAACACCTGTAGACATCAACCTCATAGGATGCACACATCAAACATGGCAAAAATGACAAATGAGCATGTTATAACAGATTCAGCAGATTAACAGCAACATGCACTCTTACGACGATGATTTGGGCATCAAGATAAACACAAATGAACATGGTTCAATGGAATGAATTGAAGTACTCGTTGAGACGAACGATTTGACATATTACACGCACGAAGTGGAGCAGTATGCAGCAAGTTGTGATGCGATTAACATGGCATGATAATGTTGTAATCCTGGGACAGCCAAATTTCTCACCCCGGGAGAAAGTAAACGGCAGCGTGGATCTCGCCGGAATCCCACCGGAGTCGAGGAAGAACTCGCCGGAGATGGAGAGGAGGTGGCCGGACCTCGAGGAAGACGTCGGGGAGGCCGGGGCGGATGGATCCGGGCCGGATCTCACCGGATCCGGCCGGTTCCCGGCGTGGGACGGCGCGGGGCGGCTTGCCGGCGAGGGGCGGCGGTCGGCTCCGGCGTGGCCGCGGGGCGAGGCCGGCGAAGGCGCCGGCCGGGCGGCGGCGCGCGGAGGCGGGCGCCTCGGGCGGCGGGAGGAGGCGCCGCTGACCGGGCTCGCGCGGGAGCCGGGCGCGGGCCCTCCGCGCGGGTGAGCGGCAACGGCGGGCGGGCCGCGCGGGCCCAACTCGGGCCCCGCGGGCCGGCTGTGCGGAGGAGAGAGAGAGGGACCGACGGCGTCGACGTGGCGAGGTGGGATAGGAGGAGAGCGGCGGTGGGCTGAGGTGGCGCGCTCCTATTGGTTGGAGTGAGGTGGAGGCTGGACATGTCCGGCACGGGCGGACGCGTCCGGCGGCGCGAGGAGGAAAACTGCTAGGGTTAGGGGTGTATTCATCCGCGAAAATGGATGGGGAGGATGTTTTTATAGCTAGAGGGACCTAGGCGAGTCCAAATGAGGAGCGGTTTTCGGCCACGCGATCGTGACCGAACGACCGAGAGCATAGAGGGGGTTAGGATGGGTTTTGGGCCAGTTTAGAAGGGGTGTTGGGCTGCAACAAAAGAGGGCTTTACGGTTACCCGGTTAGCCGTTGGAGTATCAAACAAACTCCAAATGGCACGAAACTTGACAGGCGGTCTACCGGTGCTATACCAAGGCCACTTGGCAGACCTCGGGCCATTCCGAGAAAGTTTAACACCCACTCACAACAGGAGACAAAAAGGGGAACGCCGGAGGACATAGGAGTGTCGGATTGCAAAACAGACAACGGGGAAAAAGCTCGGATGCATGAGATGAACACGTATGCAAAATGAAATGCACATGAAGACATGATAAAATGCAACACGCAAGCAAATGACATGGCAACGATGACGAATAACTGGCGGACACCTGGCGCAACGAATCCGGGGCGTTACAACACTCCTCCACTAACAAGAGATCTCGTCTCGAGATCTTAGGACCGAGACGGAAGGGAAAGGGGATGAGGTGAAATCGGAACACAAGAGAAGAAGCAAAGAATCGAGAGTACTCGAGAAGAAGAGAGGAACGATGAGAATGACGAGAATCGAAAGCTCACGGAATCAGATAGACTATGAAACCACTCCGGTTAGAATGAGAAAAGAAACGAATAAGACTGAAAGGATTTAGGCAGCACTCCGACTGAAAATGGAAGGAATAAAACAGGAGCTTGAGAGGATGGAACGATACTTGATGAACTCTTGAAGAATGAATTAAATCATGAAGAACCACCATGAAGAACTCCGGTGACAAAAGGATGATGAGATAGAATAAAGGATGAAAGAATAAGATTAAAGTTTGCGATGATTTAGACGGAGGTTCCGACGAAATGACCGAGGAAATTTGAACTCCGGAAAAGAAAAGATGAAAACACTTGGAACTAGAATTTATTCGTCAAGAACAAACTCCGAAGGAAGGGATTAATCACTACGAGGAAATAAGAATAAGATTCATTGTATGCTTATCCTTCATCAAATTAAATTGATGACAAGCAATGGATTTTACATACTACTTATTCTTCTTGGCAAAAGTATTGAGAAGTGACATATCACAAACTTGAGAAGGTCTTCATGAACCACCGGTAGGATTGGAAAGAATGAATGAATAAAAATGATAATCAAGGAAAAGAATCTTGAACGACCACCGTGAAAATTCAGAAATGACTGATGAAAGAGAATGAATCACCGGGAAGAACTAGAATAACCAATAAGCAAGAGGGGATTTAGATGCAAAAGAACAAAGAGATCATGGGCTGATTAAAGAACACTTGAACGAAGCACCGGGATAACTGGATAACGGTAGCTGAAATGTGAGGACGAAGAATTCTTCTGGAACAATGACCTCCGGTGAAAAGAAACGGGAAAACAACTTATGGCAAACTCCGGATGGTTAAAAAGAATATCTGACAAATGGAATAATTTGAGAGGATAATATGAAGGTAGAACCACGAATCTCCGGGAGAACGGACAAAATTTAGACGACAAACTCTTCTTCGATCTTCAAATGACGACGAGAAATAGCACCAAAATTACTAAGATACTCCGGGAGAATGAAAAGCGAAGACGTTGAGGCAACAATGAAAAGAGTTTGAAAACGATCTTGGAGAAGGCATGTGACTGATGGAATCCATTCTTACGTCACACTTTGAAAAGAATTAGGAATAGCTCCAGGGGAATTAGAAGAGTCAGGTAAGATCCTAGGAAAAGACCTGTGGGTTAGGGCCCACTAGAGAGAAAACACCGTTGGAAAGGATTGTTGAACAGATAGATGATGCACCGGAACAATTGAAATATTTGAATGAGGTGACAACCTCGAATTAATTCGAACACAGACGAATCTCCTGGGATGTCTTACAAACTCCGGGATGATTGAATAGCGAGATGCAAACGAGCAGGGAAAACACTTGATCCAAGGAAAAGAATACGATCAACACCGGAAAACTTGAATTGAATCCACCGGAGAAGAAAAAGAGATGAAGAATGTCGAACAAAACGAGAATTCACCGGTTGAAATAATTGAGGGAAGACTGAAGAGGCTCCGTACAAATGAAATTAATGGTCGAGAGAGAGTCAGACTCCGGGAAGAAGAGGGTGGGAGGGCGGGAAAACAAAAGTAACTTGGAAGGGGAAACCGACGAACATCTTGAAGAGAAAACACCGGTTGAAATCATTGAGGAAAGAAAGCAAAGACTTCGCACGAGTAGGATGGATACTCGACTACGGACTCCGGTTCCGAGTGGAAGAAGGGTGGGTGGGTGGGAAAAGAAAACAACTAAGGAGTTGAACTTGCAAAAACGGAGAGGGTTGAATCACCTCGATGAGAAATGCACCGGATGCAAAGAGCTGAGGAACAACGATCGGAAAACCAACTGCGTGATCCTAAAGAAAAATTTGAAGGGGAAGATAACTGGTTCAAAACAACTACGTCAAGATTCCTCACCAGAGCGACGAAGGGGCTGAGGAGTAAAAAGAATTCCTACTCTCCGATATAACTAGACTCGGAAAACAGTTTTCTTCTAGACTCAACAACGGCCAAACTACACGATCAATCAAGGGGGCTCCTAGGGTCGGTCGAGGCTCTGATACCAACTTGTCACGCCCAATATGCGACCCTATCCAAAAGGAACTCGAAGGTCCCACCGAGGATAGACCCGCATATTGAAACGCTTTTGCAAGGTGGATATCATTACATCAACATTACATAATAGATGGGGATACATACAAGAGGCATACAATGCCACACGGATACAACATCACAATACATAAGAGCAACATCCGACTACGGATGAAACACAAACAGAAACTCGAACGACTTCCACCCTACTAGCCCAGGCTACCGACCTGGAACCTATCCCCTGATCGAAGAAGCTGAAGAAGAACTCAACGCAACCAAGCATCGCTCTCGCGTCATGATCATCGCAAAACCTGTACCTGCAATTGTTGTTGTAGTAATCTGTGAGCCACGAGGACTCAGCAATCCCATTACCATGGGTATCAATACTAGCAGAGCTTAATGGAAAGAAAGGGGGTAAAGTGGTGAGGCTGCAGCAGCGACTAAGCATATATGGTGGCTAACATACGCAAATAAGAGCGAGAAGAGAGAGCAAAAGGAACGGTCGTGAAGCTAGCAATGATCAAGAAATGATCCTGAACTCCTACTTACGTCAAACATAACCCAAAAACCGTGTTCACTTCCCGGACTCCGCCGAAAAGAGACCATCACGGCTACACACGCAGTTGATGTGTTTTAATTCGGATCTGGTGTCAAGTTATCTACAACCGGACATTAACAAATTCCCATCTGCCTATAACCGCAGGCACGGCTTTCGAAAGATTATACCCTGCAGGGGTGTCCCAACTTAGCCCATGATAAGCTCTCGCGGTCAATGAAGGATATTCCTTCTCCCAGGAAGACCCGATCAGATTCGGAATCCCGGTTTACAAGACATTTCGACAATGGTAAAACAAGACCAGCAAAGCCGCCCGATGCGCCGACAATCCCGATAGGAGCTGCACATATCTCGTTCTCAGGGCAACACCGGATGAGACATCCTACGAGTAAAACCAAACCTCGAGTTTCCCCGAGGGGGCCCCGCAGTCTACTCGGTTCGGACCAACACTTAGACAAGAACTGGCCCGGGGGGGCTAAAATAAAGATGACCCTCGACAGAGCGACTCCCAAGGGAAAAGTAGGTGGTGGTGAGGCAAATGGTAAAACCAATGTTGGGCCTTGCTGGAGGAGTTTTATTCAAAGTGAACTGTCAAGGGGGTCCCATAAATCACCCAACCGCATAAGGAACGCAAAATCCGGGAACATAACACGGGTATGACGGAAACTAGGGCGGCAAGAGTGGAACAAAACACCAGGCATAAGGCCGAGTCTTCCACCCTTTACCAAGTATATAGATGCATTAATAATATAAGAGATATTGTGATATCCCAACCAAAATCCTGTCCACCATGGAGCAATATTCAACTTCACCTACAACTAGCAATGCTATAAGAGGGGTTGAGCAAAGCGGTAACATAGCCAAGCAACGGTTTGCTTGGAAGGGTGTCAAAGGTTAGAGGTTCATGGCAATCTGGGAGGCTTGAAGAGTAAATGATAGGTAGCGCAGCATAGCGATAGAATGAAGCAACTAGCATAGCAATGATAGTAGTGAGATCCAGGGTAGCGGTCATCTTGCCTGAAATCCCACTAGGAAGAAGAACGAGTCCATGAAGAAGACGGACGGATGAAGCCACGAAGACGAACCAAGCGTAGACGAACGAATCCTCACGATCGCAACGAAACGGGAACTATCGAGAGGAAGCACACAACATAGTAAACACACCACACATAAACAAGGCATGATGCACAACAAGCATGATGCATGACAAGGCTACATGAAGCTACTCATGGCAAGAGATGATGCAAACAAGAGCGACACATCAAAGCAAGTTTAAATAAGGTCGGGAACAACATATAACAATTCCGGTAAGTCCTCATATGCAAATTTCGAAATTGGTCCAGATCTGAATAAACATTATGTTCAAGTTGTTAAACAGCAAGTTAAGATGCACCAAGATGATCTACATGACATTCTAGTCAAGTTACATATAAAGTTCATTAGATTCGGAGCTACGGCCTAGAAGATATGAGCAAAACAAGTTAAACATGGCATTGATGCAAAATGCATTCAAACATCAAGCAAACACACCAAAACAATGATGCAACATGATAATATGAAACTAATGCAAAACTAAGCAAGTTTCATATAGAGCACACTCAAAACGGAGCAACGGTTCAACACATGCACTCTATACAAGTTATAGCAACAATCTGTCCAAAACAGCAAGTAGGCATATTGCAAGCATCAAAACAACAAGCTACAGGACCTCAATATGAAAACAAAAGGCATGGGCATGATGTACAGGTAAAGCATAACAAAACATTAACACTGAGCTATCTCCACAAATCACTAGAACATGCTCAAACACACATGGCAAGATTGCATATAATAACAGTTCAGACTTTGCAGAAAATAATATCAGGTTGCAATGTTCAGAGCTATCAAACAACATGTTACAGGAACTTAACATGGCAAACAAAGGCATGGCATGAACCTACTAATTGCATAGATCAAATGTCCCTTACTGACCATAAGCCAAAAAGGATCAGAAAAATATGATGGCACCCATGTAAACATAGCAAGTTATAATACAGATTCATACATGGCAGGAACAACGATAAGTAGGCATGTTGGTGAGCTTGTACCACTCACCACAGAGCAATACATGGCATGGCAAGGCAACCAACAGTAAGAAGACATGTTTGAGAAACAAACCAATATAAGAACAAGTTCATAGCATGCAAAGATCAACTACAACAACCTTGGCAAAATTGAATAACATGTAAACAATCTGCCAGGAAACATTTTGAAGCAAAAGTAGAGCACAAAAATAACATGTTAGACTACTTCATAATTGCAAACAGGGGCATGAATGGATAGACAATAACCATATGTTCAAAACACCCTTACTGAAGTATCTCAAAATAAGCATGGATCTCTCTATAGCGTCAGGTTTACATGGCATAAAAATAACAGCAGAACAAGGACTGAAATCAGCAACATCACGAGACCTAGTTTACATGCTTGTGCTAGTCACCACATTGATCACAAAAATACATTGCATACACCCCTGTAAAGATGGCATGGCATAGATCAAAACACCTGTAGACATCAACCTCATAGGATGCACTCATCAAACATGGCAAAAATGACAAATGAGCATGTTATAACAGATTCAGCAGATTAACAGCAACATGCACTCTTACGATGATGATTCGGGCATCAATATGAACTCAAATGAACATGATGCAATGGAATGAAATGAATCACTCGTTGATACGAACAATTTGACATATTACACGCACGAAACGGAGCAGTATGCAGCAAGTTATGATGCGATGAATATGGCATGATAATGTTGTAATCCTGGGACTTGGCCAAATTTCTCACCCCGGGAGAAAGTCAACGGCAGCGTGGATCTCGCCGGAATCCCACCGGAGTCGAGGAAGAACTCGCCGGAGATGGAGAGGAGGTGGCCGGAGCTCGGGGAAGACGTCGGGGAGGCCGGGGCGGATGGATCCGGGCCGGATCTCATCGGATCCGGTCGGTTCCCGGCGTGGGACGGCGCGGGGCGGCTTGCCGGCGAGGGGCGGTGGCCGGCTCCGGCTTGGCCACGGGGCGAGGCCGGCGAAGGCGGCGGCCAGGCGGAGGCGCGCGGAGGCAGGCGCCTCGGGCGGCGGGAGGCAGGGCGCCGGGCGGCGCGGCGGTGAGGCGCGCCGGCGAGGCGGTGGGGAGGCGCCGGCGACCGGGCTCGGGCGGGAGCCGGGCGCGGCCGAACGGCGGCGGGGCGCGGGCCCTCCGCGCGGGTGAGCGATGACGGCGGGCGGGCCGCGCGGGCCCAACTCGGGCCCCGCGGGCCGGCGGTGCGCAGGAGAGAGAGAGGGACCGGCGGCGTCGACGTGGCGAGGTGGGATAGGAGTAAAGCGGCGGCGAGCTGAGGTGGCGCACTCCTATTGGTTGGAGTGAGGTGGACGCTGGACGTGTCCGGCGCGGGCGGATGCGTCCGGCGCGGGCGGACGCGTCCGGCGCGGGCAGACGCGTCCGGCGGCGCGAGGAGGAAAACTGCTAGGGTTAGGGGTGGATTCATCCGCGAAAATGGACGGGGGGGGACGTTTTTATAGCTAGAGGGACCTAGGAGAGTCCAAATGAGGAGCGGTTTTCGGCCACGCGATCGTGATCGAACGACCGAGAGCATAGAGGGGGTTAGGATGGGTTTTGGGCCAGTTTGGAAGGGGTGTTGGGCTGCAACAAAAGAGGGCTTTACGGTTACCCGGTTAACCGTTGGAGTATCAAACGAACTCCAAATGGCATGAAACTTGACAGGCGGTCTACCGGTGCTATACCAAGGCCACTTGGCAGACCTCGGGCCATTCCGAGAAAGTTTAACACCCACTCACAACAGGAGACAAAAAGGGGAACGCCAGAGGACATAGGAGTGTCGGATTGCAAAACGGACAACGGGGAAAAAGCTCGGATGCATGAGATGAACACGTATGCAAAATGAAATGCACATGAAGACATGATAAAATGCAACACACAAGCAAATGACATGGCAACGACAACGAATAACTGGTGGACACCTGGCGCAACGAATCTGGGGCATTACAGTAGCATTTGTTCGGCCGAAAGCAAGTCGATCACCATCCCGAGTCCATGCGCCAACCTCAGCTCTACGGCATAGAATGCATGTCATACTAGAGACTAACAAATGACCAAAAATCTTTAGCATCTCTGTTTGGGTCTGTCCGACTCTGACCTTGTCTAGACTTGGATCCGACCAGATCTTTCCGAGTCCATATTAGCCGGCTAGCATCCAATGCTACATGGACAGTGAGACCAGGCCATCCACTATGTCATACTAGTCTATTTGGCTGCGAGCTCACACAACCCTTTCGTCTAGGGACCATTTAGAACAGTCATCATACAATGTATAGTCTCAGAAACAAGTCGTGTCCTTGTTGATATACATCATTGCTAAGGTCCAAGGACTATCTTAATTCATAACCGCATGGGAGATATCATTATACATGATTGCCTCTAGGACATACCTTAACAGTAACATCCAAAAATATTAAAATAAAAATATTTTGTAAAATATAATGTTGATTTACCTTGTTTGTGATTGAATTTTATATCTGGATTTTTTTGTGAATTTTCATTAAAAATCCTAACCTTGTTTACGAAGGAAGAGAGATGGCTCCGAAGAACCCTTAAGCAGCTTGTGCTAGGGTTGGCTTCCTTAGAAAGGACCATTGCTAGGCAAAGGTCGAGGATAACATGGCTTCAAGAAGGGGATGTGAACATGCAGTTGTTTCACTTGGTGGCGAATGGGAGGCGTATGAAGAATTACATCCCTTCTTTGCATATGGATGGTCGTATTATCATAGATCATAAAGGAAAGGAGGAAGCCTTTTACAATGCTTACAAAGATCTGTTGGGCAAGGATGTGGCATGAGAATTCACTCTGGACCTGGAGGGATTGGGAGTCGATCACATTGATCTCTCTGAGCAGGACAGATTGTTTATTGAGGACGAGATCTGGGCTGTTATCAAGGATATGCCCTCGGACAAGGCACCTGGGCCGGACGGGTTCAAAGGATTGTTTTTCCAGAAAGCTTGGGAGGTGATCAAGGTGGACCTCATTGCCGCGATTCACAAGATTTTTGTTGGAAACGGAAGGGGTTTTGGGAGGCTAAACCAAGATTTGATCACTCTTCTGCCGAAGTCTCCGGAAGCTTGCACTGTTTTCGACTTCAAACCCATATGCCTAGTGCATAGCATGCCCAAGATTGCTTCCAAACTTCTAACCGCAAGGCTCGGACCACGCATGGGAGAGTTAGTACAGGCGAACCAGTATGCTTTCATCAAGGGGAGATGCTTGCATGATAACTTTCTGCTAGTGAGGCAAATGGCGCGCACAATGCACCGAAGGAAAGAGAAAGGTGTTCTGCTAAAGCTTGACATTAGAAAAGCTTTTGACTCCCTGGCTTGGCCATTTCTGTTTGAAGTGCTTAGAGCCAAAGGTTTCTCGGAACGTTGGATATCTTGGATCGCTATTCTTCTTACCACTGCCAGCTCAAGAGTGTTGGTAAATGGATGTGCTGGCGACAAGTTCATGCATGCTAAAGGATTGAGGCAAGGAGACTCGATTTCCCCTTTGCTTTTTGTTATTGCCATGGATGTCCTTACGGCAATTATTATTAAGGCGCATGAGGCTCGAGTGATGAGCATGATCAATGGGTGTAGCCCGATGCAGCGTCTGTCGCTACACGCAGATGACGCAGTGCTATTCATAAAACCAACTTGGCTAGATCTCTTGTTCGTTAAGGAAACCCTCACTAACTTTGGAGTGGCATCGGGGCTTAAAGTAAACTTCACCAAATCTGCGGCAATCATGATCCGAGCTGAGACGGAGGATGAAGATCTCGTCAATTCTGTGCTACTCTAGAAGATGTCCACCTTTCCATGCAAATACCTAGGCCTCCAGTTAAGCATTAAACAACTCAAAAGATCCGAGTGGCAGCCGATTGTGGATGCGGCCCTTCACATTTTGCCAGGTTGGCAAAGGGGCTTGGTGACTAGACCTGGGAGACTTATCCTCGTCAACCAAGTCATGAGGGCGCGGGCCACACACCACCTTATGGTTGCGGAGGCGCCAAAATGGGCGCTGGAAAGAGTGGACAGAGTGTGCTGGGCTTTTTTCTGGGCCGGGACGGAGGAGGTGAATGGTGGCAAGTGTGTGGTATCCTGGGCAAGGTTATACAGGCCAAAACACTTGGGCGGCTTGGGCGGCATTGATCTATCCAAGCACGGCATTGCTTTAAGATTGCGATGGGAATGGCTTAGACGCACGTCAGGCCTTGGCAAGGTCTCAACTTGATCGCGGACAAAAAGGTTTCCCAAGCTTTTGGGAGCTTGGTTAAATGGAAGGTTGGAGCGGGAGACAAAATTTTGTTTTGGAAAGATCGGTGGCTCCATGGCGCAACTATCATAGATCTAGCCCCCTTGGTTGTGGCGACAGTCCGTACACAGGTGGCCAACAGGAGGCTGGTACGTGATGTGATGTGTGCGCATGCTTGGATGAACGACGTTGTGGGTGACCTATGCACGGAGGGTCTCACCCAGTTCATCAGACTTTGGGAGATCATATCGGAGGTTCAGTTGGATGCTCAAACTAAGGACAACCCCATTTGGGCTTGGGATGTGACAGGAGTCTACACAGCATCATCCACATATAAGATGCTTTGTGAGGGAGGAGTTAGATTTCACTCTTTTGGAGCAATCTGGAAATGTTGGGCGCCATTTGCGTGTAAAATCTTCATGTGGCTGGCAGTGCAATATCGACTGTGGACGTCAGACAGAAGGGCTAGGTTTGCAAGATCAAACGTCAAAAATGCTACTTTTGTGACCAAGAGGAAGACACGGTTGACCACATCTTGCAGCAATGTGTGTTCTTTGGGAAAGTGTGGTACAAATGCATGACTAGGATGGGATTGAGGATGGAGCTTTGCCCAACATATGAATCTCAATTGGTGCAATGGTGGACGGAAGCTAGAAAACACATACATAAGCAAACTCCAAAAGGATTTGACACATTTTTGATGCTCATCTGCTGGACTCTTTGGAAACAGAGGAACACAAGAGTGTTCAGATCGAGCCAAATCAAGAATGAATGGGAGACTGTGGACTTGATCTTCGAAGATTTGAGGACTTGGGCTACGGCAGGAGCATTTGGAGGACGACCTATATTCGAGTAGTAGAGTAGTATTAGGAGTGGAGTGGAGGCTTAGTTGGGGTCAGCTTGTGACTACCAACTAGCGCAATTGTAAAACTCTTGTACATATTTTCTCCCTTCTATAAAGCTAAGGTACGCCTTTGGCGTACCCTCGAAAAAAATCATGTTGGGAGTACTGCATTGTCCTCCGACTCCTCCCCTTATTTGCGACCAAGTCCGGGTACATTCCACATGCCCCAGCACCACATTCGCATCCCCCTTTCCTTCCTTCATTGCACCCATGTCACTATCTCCGATGTGCTATGTGGTAAGATCCAGCCGCAGTCCCTATCAGTGATGCATGTCCACAATTCTTACAATAGACAGTTTTGGACCCGACAATGTGATGTTCCTCTATGCCATGATATTAGTTTGGGGCTAATAATACGCATCAACAAGCATGATGCAACCTTTTCAAGGCGCCTAAACTTTTACCATGAAAACAATGCACTAAACAACGGGTTAATATCATTCTAATTTATCCAAAAACTTTGCAAACTAATACAAAATTAAGCTTTTTTAAATGAATCAACGCAAATCATGGACAATGGACCATCATTATAGTACTAATTATTACTTTACAAGATCAAACAGTAGAGCTCACTATTTTTATCTTTGTAGTAGCCATTTCTTGTGACCCGTCGTCATGGTCTCTGGAAAATTTAAAGTTTTACATACATCTTATTTGCTTTAATTTTTCTGTAAAATCTAGATGTGGTAAAAACATATAAAAAATGGGTCATGTTATGACCTCATAAGATTGTTTTTTAACTTCTAGACGGTTTCACAAAACTTGGGATGTAAATTGCTTTGTAATGGATGAATCACAAAGGTTACATCATACCATTCAACGCAAACTATGAAGTGTGTACTCCGCAAAAAATTCTTCACCATTTCACTTATAGTTTGCATAACAACATTCTTTAACACTAGTGTGCACAGGTATATACCTTCCAAATATTTCTATCCTAAGTACTACACAGCATTTCTGCATGGAACGTATTGGAATGCATTGTTCATGTCAAAGTTAACTAATTTTCCGAAATCATTTCTTATTATTTATGTATTAAATCAATTTGAGGCTATTAACAAGATATAATTCAAAAACGAAACATTCACATTCACTTGTTAGTTTTTCTATAAAATCTAAATGTGGTACAAATATATTTAAATTACATGGCATCATATAATGGCGTCATAAAACCACCTTTAAAATATATTAAAATTGGCATGGCACCATATCACTAAACTTGGATTGTATACATCTTTGTAATTTCACACAATTCACAAAACTTTGGAATCTTGAATTACAATTATTTATTAAGAACAAATTAAATCTTATTATTAACCACATTGGAAATGCCATGAATAGATACTTGGGAAATTATGAATATTTCCATATATTATTCATATATTTGGTGGTTCCTATGAATTTTGTATAAAGAATTGCAATACAAAATTGGCCACTTTAATTTTTTTTCTTAAAAAAAAGAAATAGGCAAAGAACAAAATAGAAAGTAGTAGTTTGGGCTGGCCTCGATTGTCTTATTGGGCCATGACCCTATCATCAAAAATAGAAGGGAAAGAAACACTGGTAGAAAACAGGGCTTTGGTTCAGGCTTGGCCAGTCCATTAGTCCCGGTTCAGTCACGAACCGGGACCCATGGGGGCATACGTCCCGGTTCGTGCGCCCAGGGGGTCGGCCAGGCCTCGTGGGGCATTGGTCCCGGTTCGTCTGGGCCCTTTTGTCCCAGTACCAGACACGAACCTAGACCAATGGGCCTCACTCCTGGCCAACATCCATTGGTCCCGGTTCATGGCTGGAACGGGACCAAATGGTGGCCTTTAGTCCCGGTTCCAGCCATGAACCGGGACCAATGAGGTGGCTATATATACCCCTCGCCCGCGAGCAGAGCACTCCACTGCTCTATTTTTTTCTGGCCAGCGAGGGGAGGGCTTTGTGGTACTCTAGCTCACCTCCTATGCACATGAGGTGTTCGATGAAATGCCCGAGCCACACTACTTAAGCTTTCTCCTCTCCAAACTCGACCTCCAAGCTCCATTTTCCTCAAGATTTGTCTAGGTTTAGCGGTCCATCACGTCCCGTCCCCGTCTTCACCGCCGTCGATCGCCCGCACCGATCTCGTCGCCGGCACCACTGCGGTGAGACTCTTATTCTTATCTTCTTTCTAAAGAAAAAATTCTTACTTGTATGATTAGATAGATACATGTCTAATTTTCTTACTTTTATTATTTCTTGTTATTATATAGTGCGATGGTTTTGGTATCCGCCCCCGTCGGCCCTCGTCTTGTCTATGATTCGGATGTGGTATATATTATCTTTTATAACTATTTGGTTCATTTATTGTTTATGACAGTTATGCCGACCAACGTGACATAGATTTTATTTATCTAGGACGTATGTGAACCGGAAATTCCAACCGACCCTATTGTCGAGAGGTTAAATTTAGTTGAAGAACAAAACAATTACTTGAAGGAAAAAATAAAAAAAATTGAGGAGGAGAAGATGATGTTGGAGTTGCATGTTGCGGATGTCGTCGATGATCACAAGATCAAGATGGATGCAATGCGCTTGAAGAGTAGAAAGATTACAAAATATGCCATTCATACCGAGGCTTGGTATCATTATGCCATTGGATCAATTTTTACCTTGGTTGCGATTATGATCGCATTTGTTGTTACATTGAAATGGTTTACATAGTTTCAATGTATGGTTTAATTAGATGCTCTGGAGAGCTATATGTTGTTCAATGAGAACTATGTATGTACTTTGGTTTTAAAGTCAGAAAGGGTTGAAAAATGATGATGTGGCTTTGAATGGTTCATTTTGAACACACAAAAAGTTTGGAGTTCAAATAGGTTCAAAAAATGAAATCCCTTTGTAACAGATGAGTTTTCGTCCGAAACCATGATACTTCGAAAGAGATTGTCCATTTTGTACACGAAGTGCATCTAGTTTTTGCCGTAACCCTCTCAACTTATTAGAACATGCTATGTGGGTGACATGATGATACCATGCCAATTTTCAACCTTTTCAGAGTTCATTTAAAGTGCTTTTGAATTTCAGAGTCATTTAGCTCAAAAAAATCAGTAAATGCATGAAAAATAGAAGATGAAGTCAGAAAGGGTTGAAAGTTGATGATGTGGCTTTAAATGGTTCATTTTGAACACACAAAAAGTCTGGAGTTCAATTAAGTTCAAAAAATGAAATCCCTTTGTAACAGATGAGTTTTCGTCTGAAACCCTGATAATTTGAAAGAGATTGTCCATTTTGTACACAAAGTGCATCCAGTTTTTGCCGTAACCCTCTCAAATTTTTAGCACATGCTATGTGGTTGAAATGATGATACCATGCCAATTTTCAACCTCTTCAGAGTTCATCTGAAGTGCTTTTCAATTTCAGGGTCATTTAGCTCAAAGAATGAACTAATATAAAAAAGAATGAACTGGAAAACTTTGATGAAACTCTAATAGCAAAAATAATAAACTAAAAAATGAACTAGAAAACTTTAATGAAACTCTAATAGAAAAAAGAATGAACTAGAAAATTTTAATGAAACTCTAATAGCAAAAGGAATCAACTAAAAAGCTTTTATAAACCTCTAGTATTATTGAAACTAAAATTATATAAAATTTATGCAACTAAAATATCAAAGTATTTTCTGTTCAAAACATTAAAAGCAAAAAAGATTTTTCATAAGGAACTTTTTTTGTTAGAAACTTTAATAGAAAAAAGAATTATCTTAAAGATTTTTTTTGTTGGAAACTAAAATAAAAAAATTGTTTTTGAATATAATGATAAAACACAGTAATATTAAATAGCAGGAAAAAGAATCACTACAAAATTTATTTTTATAGTAAAGTTAATCACAAACTAGTGATTCACACAAATTTCAAAGAATTCAAATTTCAACTATTCAAATTGGAAAACTAATGGCACTAACATAAAGTTTATAATTTTTCTTACCTAAAAGCAAAAAGAATCACTGAAAAACAGTAAGTATTTTGTTGTAAGTAGAAACAAAATAAAATAAATAAAGCAAAAAAGAAAAGAAAAAACTAGAAAAAAATGCCACCTACTGGGCCAGCATGGCCTGAATACGACTAGAAACCCAACCATGGGCAGGATTCAGGCCCGCAGCAAGCCCAGTAGGACCACGGGCAAGGAGTGACAGAGTAGGCCCGAAAGCCTGCAGTTGAGAGGAGCTCGAGAGGGTGGGTGCAACAGCACTTATAAACCACTCTCGAGCTCTCTCAACTAGCAAGGTGGGACTAAACATCCCACGGCACCGTGCCAGTTCCAGCACAAGGCCTTTTGTCCCGGTTCATGGCTCGAACTGGGGCTAAAGGGTGCCTTTGGTCCTAGTAGGTGGCACCAACCGGGACCAATGCCCCCCTTTAGTCCCGGTTGGTGCCACCAACCGGGACCAAAGGTCTCTGTTTCCCGCTCTTTGGGCTGCTAAAAAGAGACCTTTGGTCCCGGTTGGTGGCATGAACCGGGACCAAAGGTGGGCATTGGTCCCAGTTGGTGCCACGAATCGGGACCAAAGCTTCATGTACATAAGAAACACTTGTGAAAATTTTCATTTTCATCTCGCAGTTCCCTCCTCGACCCCGACGACACCGACCGCTGCTAGGCTGCCCCGACGCTGTCAGGCTGCTCCACCTCGCCATCATCACCGACACCGTCAGGCCCGCCCCTGCCCGCCCCATCGCCAACGCCGCCCGGCCCGCCCCTGCCCGCCCCACCACCGACCCCGCCCTGTCCGCCCCTGCCGGCCATGACGTCGACGCCTCCCCGGCCTGACCCCGATGTCGGCCCGATGCCGCCTGGCCCGCCCCGACGCCTCCTCTGTGAGCACCGCACCCCTACCCCTCCGTCGGCGCCACGGCGTTGCTTTTTTTATATATGCTTTTTTGTTATATATATATATATATATGCTTTCTTTTTATATGTATGTATGTATGTATGTATGTATTTTTCAAACTTTTTATATGTATGGAAAAGAGGAAGAAGGAACAAGGAAGAAGGGAAGAAAAAGGAGAGGAAAAAGGGGAGAAAAAAGAGAAGAAGAGGAGAAAGAAGGAGAAGAAGAGAAAGAAGGAGAAGAAGAAGAGAAGAAGAGGAGAGGAAGAAGAGGAGAAAAAAATAAGAAGAGGAAGAAGAAGAAAAAAAAGAGGAGAAGAAGAAGGAATAGAGGAGAAGAAGAAAAATCTATTTTTTATCGGGAAAAATCAATCTATTTTTTCTTCTTCTCCTTTTTTTTTCTTCTCCTCTTTTTTTACTTCTTCTTCCTCTTCTTAATTTTTATCGGGAACGAGGGTGTCGAGGATCGCCGAGCGGTCGAGGGTCGGGAACTAGGGTAGAGGGTCGAGGGTCGCCGACGGGTCGAGGGTCGCTGAGGGTTCGAGGGTCGAGGGTCGTCAAGGGGTCGAGGGTCGAGGATCACCGAGGGATCGAGACGTTGCCTTGTGTCAAAGTATTGAAGAAATCCATGGCTTCATCATTAGCCGGAAGTAGCCGGGGCATGATGGTACAAAGTTCTCCAAAGTTATTCTGGAATGCAGTCCCGGATAGGATAATTCTCCTTTTGGTACGAATTTCAACAAAGGCCTTCCAAATAGCGGTATTTGGAAGGCTCTTTCTGAACTTTGTACCAAATAGCAAATTATCCTATCTGGGACTTTGTTCCAAAATAACTTTGGAGAGCTTCGTACCATCATGCGCCTGTTACTTTCTCCTAATGGTGAAGACATGGTTTTGTTGAATCCTTTGACACTAGACAAACATGACATGAGGGGGTAGAGGGTCGTGGATCGCCGAGCGGTCGAGGGTCGTGAACTAGGGTAGAGGGTCGAGGGTCACCGAGGGGTCGAGGGTCAAGGGTCGTCGAGGGTCGTCCAGAGGTCGAGGGTCATCCAGGGGCCACCCCAAACCCTAGAAGCATTGTCGAGGCCATCCAAATTTACCAAGTTAAAAGAGAGTTGTCGTCAAGGCCACCCCAAACCCTCGAAGCATTGTCGAGGCCACCCCAAACCATAGAAGCATTGCCAAGGCCACCCAAATTTACCAAGTTAAAAGAGCGTTGTTGTCGAGGCCACCCCAAACCCTAGAAGTGTTGTTGAGGCCACCCAAACCATACAAGTGTCAAGCTAGCTAGGTCTATGTTTTCCACTAATAATATATCCACCTGTCATGTTTGTATATTAATTGCTATGTTGTAATATTTGCAGAAACTATGGAGCACCGAGACTTCGAACAGAACAGTTGTTGGGGGACATAATCCTCGGCGGAGGTGATGTCATGTCGTACATCAATGACACCGATGGTCTGGAAGGAGAGGGTGAAGCAGGCTCCGGTGATTAAACAATGGAGGTGGAAGGACATGATCATGATGGCTTCGGTGACCGAATGCCGGTGGAAGAAGAAGATCGTGATGATGGCTCTGGTGAGAAAATGGAGGAAGGAGCTGTTGCAAAGTCCGGGGAGGTATATATATTAATTAAGCCTGTGCTGACTAGCTAATTGATGCATTAATTGTTTTGGTATGTACACATATTAACTCTCTTCTTTCTTCTTTTCTAGCCCTCCGGATCGAGCAAAACTTCGGTAATGAGACGAGGCCCGAAGAAAAGGTTGCGCCAGGATGAAAGGTTCACGATCACAGCAATCAAGGGCGATGGCCAACCGATTGAACCCAGCCGGACCAAGGAAGCATTTTCTGCTCAGTGTGGGGTTCTTGTTAGGGACATGATCCCAATCAGCATACACCAATGGAATAAGCCTAAGAGAGCAGACCCTCAAGTGTCTTATGTCAACGAATAGACAGAAAGATGCTCTTTGGACCGAGCTGAAGGCAAATTTCACCCTACCGCCAGAGGAGGATCCGGATGAGCCTGTTATAGAGCCATTGGTCAAGGCTCATGCTCTTAATAAGATGGCAGATCTATTCTGGAGGTGGAAGAATGAGTTGAAATCAACGTTTGTCGACAAAGGGAAGACTCCAGAATTCACCGGCCGATTTGAGAAGATAAGAGATCACTGGGCCGCATTTGTGTCCCACAAGACATCGGAGAAGAGTAAGAAGATGTCAGCGACAAACAACTTAAATGCTGCAAAGAAGGAGCATCACCATCGCACGGGGTCAGGTGGCTACCTCAAAGCCCGGCTGTTGTGGGACAAGGCTGAGAAGGACCTGCTTGATAAAGGGGTCGATCCAGAGACACTGAACTGGCCAGACCGTTCAAGGACTTGGTTCTTCGGGGTTTGGGGAACCTTGGACCCTGAAACAGGGAAGTGCCATTGGACGAAGGAGCAACTTGAAATACCGGTCAAGAAGCTTCAGAAGTATATCACCGCAGCGCAGGAAGGGACGTTCGTTCCCGATAGAGAGAATGACAAGCTCACACAGGCCCTCGGCAATCCTGAGCACCCAGGACGAACATGAGGCACGGCAGGCTCTGTTGCATGGAAGGTTGGGTTTCCCAGCGCATGCGGTTACGAAAGCTGGGGGAGGAGGAGGAAAGTGGAGCTGACCGAACTACAGAAGCTGAATGCAAGGGTATAAGCGCTAGAGGAACAAGCAGTTCAGAGCCAGTAACCTACCGGAGCTACCCTAGAAGCTACCATGCCATCTCAGCGAAGAAGCAGCGTGGCTTCCACCGAGCTCCTTCAGCAGCCTGACTTCACGTCTCCTCGCTACCCCGTGGATGCTATCACGGAGGCTCAAGATTGCCACCTTATCACGCAATGGCAGCACCTCAAAGTCAAGGCGGTTGTCGGCTCTATTGCACCTCCTGAACCCGGCGCAACTTTTCACTGCTTTCCGATTACACAAGGTTACGTTGTTGTGATGGTCGATGAAATAACAGAGGGATTTGAGGAGCTCGAGCTTGACCACCCTACCAGTGAAGGGGAGACTCGGCTGGGTCTTGCTCTCAAGACTCCATGTCTATGGCGGAAGGAGCTCATCAACCTTCCGAACTAGAAGCCTCCGCCTCCTCCTCCTCCTCCTCCTCCTGCAGTGAGTCAGGGCACTCTGCCTCCTCCTCCGCCTCCTCCGGTTGCTCAGGCACGTGGCGGCACTCCACCTCCTTTCCGCCTGCACGGGTGCGTCTGAGCAGCCCACCTCCTCCTCCATCTCGTCAGCAACAGCGAAAGACAGCCGCCGCTGCTCTGGCTGCTCCGGCGTGTCATAGCACTCTGCCTCCTTCTTCTCCGCCTCGTAAGCAACAAAAGAAGACAGCCGCAGCCGCTCCGGCCACTCCGGCGTCTAGCAGTACAGCTAGAGGCGGGAGGCAATATAGATTCGGTCCATCTCTCAAGCCTCTAGAAAAGTTACCATAGGAGATGACAGAACAAGAAATTGCGGAGATCTGTCAAGCCTATGTGAAGGATTTTTTTGCAAAGAAACATCCACCTCCGGAGGATAAGATAGATAAGGTGAAAGTTCAGCGCACTTTGGATGCCCTGAAGCGACCACCACCTTCTCCGCTGCAAACCAACTATGATCGCGTTATTGAAAGGTCATATAAGGAAGCGTCCCGGTCGGGAAGTACTTGCAGTGATCGAAGGTTAGCAGAATGAAGAACTAGGAAAAAAATTCCCCAGCTCGGCGGACAAGCGAACCAATCATGCCCCCCGCTCAAGGTGTCTAGTGATATCGTCGCTAATCATCCGGGGATGGTGCCCGGTACCAATCCTAGAGATTACCTGCCCGACGATGCACATTTTGATACAATGGAGGTGGATGAATTCAAATACCGGCACGGGAAGCCTCTCGTAAAACCTGGTCATCCTCCTCTAACAACGATGATGCGAAGATTCCATGAGTGGTACATGGACACCTGCAGCAAGTCTGGGAAGGATACTTTGATGCTGAGAGTTAAAGAGGAGCACGACCTCATTGGAATTGATTTGTTGTATGTTCCATTTGAGGAGTTATTCTAGTTTTTCAATCAAGAGGCCCTCGATAAGACAATCGTCACTTGCTACTGTCTGTAAGTACTACTTCTGTAATTAAGTCTCTATATATAGCTCAGCTCTTTCATTGCATGTATATATAATTATCCTCACTGTATTATGCAGATTGAAGATCGCTGAATGCAAGAAAAGACAAATCGGTGATATTGGGTTCATTAACACAAATCTCATACATAAATGGAATGTTAAACATGATGCCAAACAAATCGAGGCCAACTTGCTATGATCGTTGCTTCAAAATCAGAACAAAGATAAAATACTCTTTCCTTACAACTTCAAGTGAGTGTTACTGTCTTGTGCATATTCTGTTTCCCTTATTACTCGAGGTTATAGTAATGTAATTGATGAGTTATGCATGTGTGCGCAGCTTCCACTTTATTCTGCTAGATATTAAGCTTGAACAGGGACTAGTAACCGGCATAGACTCGAGACGAAAAGATCTCGAGGATTATGCGGCCATGACTAAAATGCTCGAGAAGTAAGTTCAATCGCACCATATTGGCAACTTTGTTCATTTATTGATATCAAGTAATCGTTTTCTTTGTCTGATAGGGTTTGGAAAAAGTTCACCGCAGAAGCTCCGGGACTGCCGGAGGTGTCGTGGAATTGTCACGGCAGATGTCCTAGTGAAAGGACTTAGTCGTGGAGCCATCGCAACTAGGAAGCTTGAAGGATTTAATCGGGACAAACGACACGAGGTTTATACTGGTTCGGCCCCTTACGGTGAAGGTAAAATCCTATGATCCAGTTTTGAGTGGGATTGCTTATGTCTCGATAACCAGGGAGCGAATCGCTTAACCTAGCTCTCGAGTTGATGTTACTTGCCCTGAACCGCCGACAGGTCGTCCCTTTATATACAGAGGTCGACGCCCAGCGGCTCTACAGAGTCCCAGCCGGCTCATAAACAGTGTCCGGCTCGGTCTCTTAACTATTCTTGCCTTACAATACAAGTCACGCATATATGGCGGCTTATCACTACGGGCCTTAAGTCACCTCTGGGCCATGGGCCCTTAACTAAACCGCCATCTATATCCTGGGTCTTGTGCTTCAAGAATATTTGCAAGTATGACCCGGCCCCTCCTGGGCGGGTCATACCAATAGTTATATCCCCAACATTAGGCCCCAGATTGATTTGAACTGATTTCATGTCAATCTTCGACACTTAAGGAAAAAATCTTCCGCCTTTATGAAATTTTTGTAACCCGCCATGACGTCATCTTCTGGATTTGCGGTAACCCGTCATTACGTCACCTGTCATAAAAGCGTGTTTCATCCAATGTATCCCAACGGATCTTTGTCTTGATGACCATCCCAAAAATCGAGGCGTCCTTGTAGTTGGATAACTCATGTTTTCGGCCTCCTCGTTTTTCACGCTCTTTAGTGGCCCTTCCTTATAAATAGACCCAAGTAGGTCTTCTTTCATTCTTCCCATTCCGCATCTTCTTCCTCTCGCCCCCATCTGTCACTGGAGATCCTCCACCGTCGCCACAGCGCACCTCGTCTCCGTCGAGCTTGGCCGCTGCATCGACCTAAACTTGACCAGAGAACGGCAGCGTCCCTCCTCTACAGATCTTCTGCAGTAAGTGTTCCCCTTTCTGCACCATAGATCCATGCTAGGGCTAGCATGTTCTTCTGTACTGCACGAAGTTCATCTGAATTCTTGTGTTCCATCTGTTATGGCTTCCTTCGATCCAAAAAACCCCATAGATCTTATGCGGTACATGTTCCGCATCCATTTCGGGCACCAGCAGATCTCCTTTCCATGTAAGAAAACCCCATTATAGCGCATGAACTCCTCCACGCCCTGTTTTAGGTCTAGTAAATTTTCTTTTCTGAACATTTGTTTGATCCAAAATAACAACTACAAATTGTAAAATCTGTTTGTACAACACTTAGGCAAAATCTGCATTTGTTAGATTTATCTAGTCATGGTGACTCTTCTGTCGGCTTTAAGGAAGCAATGCCTTAATTAATAACTTAAACCATACTTGGTGGTTTAAATAGTCTTGACGGCTTATCTAGCCTATGGCGGCTTAAACAACCATGACATAGTTATCCTTATACCATTAGGCCCCTTCGTAAGCCGCCATCTTGAATATGCACAGTAATATATTTTTCCTGGCCGGTTTAAATTTGAAACAACACTTTTACTTTGTCTTAGGCTTTCAATCAGAATGGCACCAAAGGCACCTACCTCCTGCAACTGGGTTAAATCCATTGTCACTGACAGCACCTTGGATGATTTTGTGAAAACCGGCTATCTGCCGAAGAAAGAAGTCATGCCTTATCATGCTCCTAACCCAGAGGAAGAATTTCCTCAACCCAAAGACGGAGAGGTTGTTGTTTTCACAGATCATATGAACCGGGGATTTACCCCTCCTGGCTCAAAATTCTTCAGGGACGTGCTGAATTTCTTTGATCTCCACCCACAAGACATCGGACCCAATTCTGTGTCTAACATCCGCAATTTCCAAGTATTCAGCGGAGTATACCTTGGAGAAGAACCCAATTTGCTGCTCTTCAGAGAACTGTTTTATTTGAACCGCCAGAATGAGTGCGCTAGCAGTCAGAGCTTAGAGCTAGGCGGTGTCTCGATCCAGCGCCATAGAGATGTGATCTTCCCTTACGCCAACCCGCCGAGGCACCCCAAAGACTGGAATATGACATAGTTTTACTGCAAAGATACCTCTCCGGCTAATGAAAACTCTCTACCCGGCTTTCGTGCCCTTCGTCTTGGGCCCAACCATCATCTTCCTGACAAGATTACAGCCACGGAACGTAAATCGCTTGCCCCCACTTTGCCCAAGATCAAGGCTCTTCTTGGGAACGGGTTGACAGGCATTGACCTGGTCCGGGTTTGGCTCGCCTGGCGGGTTATTCCGTTGAGCCGCCGCACCAGCTTGATGTCGAATACACTGGCGCCAAGAATGATCCTCTTCGTCACAGCCCTGACGACTTACCTGACGATGTCATTAACGACATGACCAAGTCTCTTCTAAACGAGAGCCTGGCGGATTGCGGCAAGGTGGGCCTAGCCCCCTTCTGCAAATCTAACCCGGCTCCAAAGGTCAACCGCCCATGTGAAATGACTACTTTAATTTCTTAATGTTTCACCCATACTCATGCATATGTTAATCTTTGCAGGCGGGTGATAAATTTTGGAAAGTCAAATATGACCATGAAGCTGCCAAGAAAGCTAGAAAAGAGAAGAAAGCTGCCAGGAAAGAAGCTGTCAAAAGGAAGGGCAAGAAGGCCACCGCTTCTGACCTGCTTCGGCTAGCAGACTCTTCTGAGTCGGAGGTAGCCCTTGATTCCCTTGGCTCATTTTTTAACCATCTTATTGACACTGATTATCAGCAGGAGGACACAGGAGCAAGCCGTAACAAGGCTGATGAGGTAACTATCCTTTCCTCCGACTCCGAGCCTTTGCCAAGACGGAAAATCTGCAGAGTGACCCGGAAAGTAAGGTTTTCTCATCCTTTAGCTCATCACGATCCTCAATTTCTTTTGAAGAGGCAAATTCACGAGAGTCGGAGGCAGACCCGGACCAGCAAGGATGCGGAGCTCTCTCCGGCTTACCAAACACTCCAAGAGAGCACCGGAATGAGGTCACTTCTGTTTTAAATAGATTTTACCCCTTGGAGGGTCTCTTTCATCAACCACTCAATTCTTCTGAGTCGGATTATTAGGACACTTCCCCTTCCTCTGGCGAGTCACTACAGTCCAACCTGCCGGCTTTCAAGACTGCACCAGGGTATGATGATCCGTTCATCTTGTATTTATTTTAATCCCTTGCATCTGTACTAACCTTTATTTTGACGCAGTGGTCAAGCCAAACCCAGCAAGCGGGTTAGGAAAAATAAACCAGCTGAAGATACAGTTGCGACTGAGCCGGTTCTTGAAATAGCCGTGCCGGACTCGACCACTCATGAGATGCCATCTGAGCCAGCTCAAGATTTACCAACTCCTGCTACTGACCTGCCCACCGAACGAGCCGCTGACAAATCAGAGAATCCAAAGGCCCCTAGCCCAGTCAGGACTGATGACCCTCAACATGCTGAAGTTGAGATCACTAGAACCGGCTTTGTTGAACCGGGAAGGCCGACTATACTGGCCAAGTGCCCCGCCAAGGAAGAACTTCTGGACCACCGCCGGGTCAAACTGGATGTTGCAAACTATGCTCATATGAGTATTGGAGACATCTTTTCTGGCTACATGAGCCAAGTGCACAGCAACCGGAACCTCGAGATTGATATGGTGAAGCAGATGCACCAAAAAATTGAGGTATAACCCGTTCTCTTTTGTTCATTAATCTTTACTATGCTAGCCCCCAAGTCTACTGCTTATGATTCTTATGATGTAGACTTTGAAACAAACTTAATAATATTAGTAATATAAATGAAAGAAACATATAAGAGTTCTGGCTTACTATGTAGTCCCCAAGGGGCGGCTTAACCAATATGGTTGAGCCGGCCCTTATATAAAAAATTCTTACGGGTCCTTGAACAGCAATATGCATTAGCCCCCAAGTGCCAAGTATTATTGCTTGCAAAATGCTTGGGACTTACTCTTATGAATCACCGTCTTATGAATCGCCATTGAAAATGAAATTCTCCAGTAACATTAGCCCCCAAGTGCCAAGTGTTTTTGCTGGCAAAAGACTTGGGACTTTAACATTACATAAAAAATTGGCTTGATTTTGACTCTGTATTTGTATAGGCCACCATGAGCCAACTCGAATCCGAGGTGACTGGTCTGAAGAACCGCCTTGAGACCCAAGAGATGGAAATCGAAAAGGCCGACACCAAGTTCAAATTTAGTGTTTCTGAACAAGAAAAACTGAAGAAAGAATTTGAAGCTGAAAAGAAAGCCTGGGCTAATGAAAAGACTGCACTAATTAACCGAGCTGAAAAAACAGAGACGGCTCTGGAAGAAGTCACTGGTGAATTAACCGGTTTAAAGCGCCATGTCTCTCAAATGGTCTCAGCGATCTTTGGTAAGTCGCCCTGCAAGTGTTGAAATATCTAAACCTTTCAGTTGATCATAAAACTGGAATTAACTCACCTGATCACGTTTATGCAGGCCCCAGAAGCTCAAACTTGAACCAAGACATGCTGATCAAACTGAAGGCAGTGTACACTTTGGTGGAGCAATTGTACACCAGGTCTCAACGTGCATTAGCTACAGTGGCTTTGTCGAATGAAGTGCCAACCCTCCTGGTAGAGGTCTTGAAGAAGCTTTCCGTGCTCCCTCAATGGTTCAATGAACTGAGGCGGTCAGCTACAAGAGCCGGAGCGGTAAATGCTTTAAGTCGGGCCAAGGCTTGGCTACCAAAGCTAGACCTGGCCGACATTGCCACTGGCTACCGAAGCTTAAAGGAGGATGGCACCCCATTTGAAGAAAACGACTTAACTGCCTGTGTAAAGGAGATACGCCCCGTGGCTACACTTATAGCGAATGAAGTAGATCTTACCAAATACCAGGTGGGTTATGATGAAGAAAACTGTAGAATTCCAACGCCTCATTATGAAGTGACCAGTCTGATCCCCCCACTCCGTAAGCACACCTTCGCTCCTAAAGTTGACCCAGCCGGCCTTGTTGATGCTGAAGCTGAATTTGAAGCTTTGAACAACATTGACTACTCATCGTCAACCTTCCAGGAAAGGGAGCAGGGCGAAGACGCGGAGAGGGCTAACCCGGACGCTTCAGGCCAATCATGAAGGTGAACCTGCCGTGGCGGCTCATACCTGGGATGTACTTAAAAAACAATGTGAATTATTTGGACTCAGGGAGTCCTGTAATAGCATAGAAATAACTTTATTTTGGCCGTGCCATCGTGCATGTTTGAATGCTTAACGCCATTAAACTGCCGTGTTATATCCATCCATGTTACTTTTCATCTGCTTACCGTATGCTTGATCAGACTTTTTAAATTGTCCTGCATATGAAAATAGACTGCAAAATCCTTGGCAGCTTACCACTAGGCGGGTCAAAAGGACTTAAAAAGAGTCATAGATTAGCTTGTTGTAAAAACACAACTATGATCTTATACCTATGACTTCTTAAATTTGCACCGCCGACTTATATGACCCGGTCGGTAAGGGTGATAACCCAGTCTTTGGACACCCAAAATTTCAAAGGTATAATGATGCTTATGTACTGGCGACTCATCAGTCGATATTGAGCCGGGTCAAAAGCAACCATAATTAAACTTGTAAACCTCAAAAAAAGTCTCAAGTCAAATAAAGGGTGCTTCCAAAGAAAACTTAAATCGAAATAGAATATAAAAAATTTCAAGGTTGCTGATTCGAATACGATCAGCAAACCGTTCCAGAGGGGTTAAGCTAGGATTCGAATACGATCATGTAGCCCCCAGTGGCTTTAGCATTGCGCCAATCAAGAGGATACCGACAGCTGTGTTCTCTTTGGTTCGAATACGACCTATGTTTGAACAGGAAGCCCCCTAATGACCTTGAGAGTTTTTTAACGACTCTGATTCGAATATGATCAAAGTCGGTTCCCAAAAGGGGTTAAGCTATGATTCGAATACGATCAAGAAGCACCCTAGTGAGCTCGGCAGTGTGCCAATCAAAAGGGTACCGACAGTTGTGTTCTCTTTGGTTCGAATACGACCTATGTTTGAACAGGAAGCCCCCTAGTGATTATAATTTTTAATGGCTAGATTCGAATACGATCGTAAGCCGAATCAAGCGGGTTAAGCCGGATCAAATGTGATCAGCCCCCAAGTGATCTTGTGAGAAAATAATGACAATAACAATGACAAATTTACCTTGGGGGAAGGAAAAAATGACAGAGGTCCTGTTTTATTATTTATCGTAATATATACATTGTCAAAATATGTACATCAGGAGAGCCTATGGCTCAAGTGTAGTAGGGCCAAAGATGAGCAATATTCCACGGGCGACGGTCTCTTCCTCAAACTTACGTGAGTCTTTGAGCCCTCGAACATCGATAAGGTAATATGACCCGTTGTTCAAGTTCTTGTTGTCCACAAAGGGCCCTTCCCAAGGTGGGGATAGCTTGTGCGCATCAGTTTGATCCTGGATGAGCCGGAGCACCAAATCACCTTCCTGAAAGGCTCTGGACTTAACCCGGCGACTGTGATATCGGCGCAAGTCTTGTTGGTAAATCGTTGAACGAGCTACTGTCAAGTCCCGCTGTTCATATAACTGGTCAAGAGCATCCTGATGCGCATGTTCATTGTCCGCTTCAACATAAGCCGCCACGCGAGGCGAGTCATGACGGATATCGCTAGGTAGAACTGCCTCACCTCCGTAGACCATGAAGAAAGGTGTATAACCCATAGATCTGTTAGGAGTAGTGTTAATGCTCGATAACACAGAGGGTAACTCCTCAACCTAGCAACCCGGCGTCTGCTGCAAAGGGACAAAAAGTTGGGTCTTGATGCCTTTCAAGATCTCCTGATTGGCTCTCTCGGCTTGACCGTTGGATTGGGGGTGAGCCACTGATGAAACATCAAGCCGAATATGCTCCCGTTGACAAAATTCTTCCATGGCGCCTTTAGACAGATTAGTGCCATTGTCAGTTATAGTGTTGTGTGGAAAGCCAAAGCAAAATATCACCTTCTTCATGAATTGAACTGTCGTAGCTGCATCACACTTACTGACTGGCTCTACCTCAACCCACTTTGTAAATTTATCAACCGCCACCAAGAGGTGAGTCTTTTTATCTTTGGACCTTTTAAAAGGCCCAACCATGTCAAGCCCCCAGATTGCAAATGGGCATGTAATTGGAATCATCCTTAATTCTTGAGCCGGCACATGAGCCCGTCTTGAGAACTTCTGACAACCATCACATCTATTGACCAAGTCCTCTGCATCAGCATGAGCCGTCAGCCAATAGAATCCATGACGGAAAGCCTTGGCCACGAGGGATTTTGACCCGGCATGATGACCACAATCCCCTTCATGAATCTCATGAAGAATTTCTTGGCCTTCTTCAGGAGAGACGCAACGCTGAAATGCCCCTGTAACACTGTGATGATGCAACTCGCCATTGACAATCGTCATAGACTTAGACCGTCGGGTTATCTGCCTGGCCAAGGTTTCATCCTCAGGCAACTCACCCCGAGTCATGTAAGCCAGATATGGCACCATCCAATCTGGAATGACATGAAGAGCCGCCACCAATTGTGCTTCTGGGTCAGGAACAGCCAAGTCTTCCTCTGTGGGTAGCTTGATAGAAGGGTTATGCAGAATATCCAAGAAAGTATTAGGCGGCACCGGCTTACGCTGAGATCCTAGCCGGCTTAAAGCATCAGCCGCCTTGTTCTTTCTACGGTCAATGTGCTCCACTTGATAACCCTTGAAGTGTCCCGCAATTGCATCGACTTCACGGTGATAAGCCGCCATGAGAGGGTCCTTAGAATCCCACTTGCCTGACACCTGCTGAGCCACCAGATCTGAGTCGCCTAAACACCTTACCCTGCTTAAGCTCATCTCCTTAGCCATCCGGAGACCATGGAGTAAGGCTTCATACTCAGTTGCATGGTTAGTACAGGGAAACATCAACGGTAGCACATAACAAAATTTGTCACCTCGAGAGGAAGTCAAAACAACTCCAGCCCCCGAGCCCTCCAATTGCCTGGACCCGTCAAAATGAATTGTCCAATACGTGTTGTCCGGCTTTTCTTCAGGCATCTGCAGCTCTGTCCAATCGTTGATGAAATCCACTAGTGCTTGAGATTTAATAGTTGTGTGTGGCACATATTTTAAGCCATGAGGCCCAAGCTCAATGGCCCACTTGGCGACTCGTCCTGTGGCCTCTCTGTTTTGAATGATATCCCCCAAAGGAGCAGAACTAACCACAGTGATGGGGTGGCCCAAGAAGTATTGCTTAAGCTTCCGGCTTGCCATGAACACCCCATAAACGAGCTTCTGCCAATGCGGATATCGTTGCTTGGACTCAATAAGCACCTCGCTGATGTAGTAAACCGGCTGTTGAACCGGGTGTTCCTTGCCAGCCTCCTTGCGCTCCACCACGATGGCCACGCTAACGGCACGCATGTTAGCAGCCACATATAATAACAAGGGCTCCTTATCAATGGGAGCAGCAAGAACTGGCGGCTCAGCCAGCTGTCTCTTCAGACCTTCAAAAGCAGCATTGGCAGCATCACTCCAGGTGAAGTTATCTGTTTTCTTCATCATTTGATATAGTGGTATGGCCTTCTCACCTAACCGGCTTATGAACCGGCTTAGAGAAGCGATACAACCCGCCAAATGTTGAACGTCATTGATACACCCTGGTTTGGCCAGAGAGGTGATGGCCTTGATTTTCTCCGAGTTAGCCTCGATGCCCCTGTTAGAAACAAGAAAACCCAAAAGCTTGCTTGCAGGCACACGAAAAACACACTTGGTCGGGTTAAGCATCATCTTGTAAACCCGAAGAATGTTAAAGGTTTCCTTAAGATCATCAATAAAGGTCTCCTTCTCTCTGGATTTCACCACTATGTCATCCACATAAGCATGAACATTGCACCCAATTTGATTATGAAGACAATTCTGCACACATCGCCGGTAAGTTGTCTGGGCACTCTTGAGCCCAAAAGTCATTGATACATAGAAGAAGGCTCCAAACAGAGTAATGAACATCGTCTTCTCCTGGTCCTTAACTGCCATCTTGATTTGATGATAACCAGAGTAAGCATCCAAAAAACTCAAATGCTCACAACCCGCCGTAGCATCAATGATTTGATCAATACGAGGGAGAGCAAAAGGATCAGCTGGACAAGCCTTGTTTAAATCCGGGTAATCCACACACATACGCCAAGTGTCGTTTTTCTTAAGCACAAGCACCGGGTTAGCCAACCACTCTAGATGAAACACTTCGATGATGAACCCAGCTGCTAAGAGCCGAGCTACCTCCTCACCAATGGCCTTCCACCTCTCTTCATTGAACCGCCGAAAAAACTGCTTGACCGGCTTAAACTTTGGATCAATATTAAGAGTGTGCTCAGCGAGTTCTCTCGGTACACCTGGCATGTCAGAAGGTTTCCATGCAAAAATGTCCCGGTTCTCATGGATGAACTCGATGAGCGCGCTTTCCTATTTGGGATCCAAATTAGCACTGATATTGAACTGTTTGGATGAGTCGCCTGGAACAAAATCAACAAGCTTAGTATCATCGGCCGACTTAAACTTCATGACCGGCTCATGTTCTGTGGTTGGCTTCTTTAAAGATGTCATATCCACCGGGTCAACATTGTCCTTGTAGAATTTTAACTCTTCTGTCGCACAGACCGACTCAGCATAAGCCGCGTCACCTTCTTCACATTCCAAGGCCACCTTCCGGCTCCCATGCACCGTAATGGTTCCCTTATGACCCGGCATCTTGAGCTGCAAGTACACATAACACGGTTGTGCCATGAACTTGGCATAAGCCGGCCGTCCGAACAGAGCATGATACGGGCTCTTGATCTTGACTACTTCAAACGTCAATTTCTCGGCCCTGGAGTCATATTCATCCCCAAAGGCTACCTCCAATTCGATCTTACCGCCAGGATACGCCGATTGACCGGGCACGACTCCATGGAAGACAGTGTTGGACTGCTTAAGGCTCTTATCAGTTAGCCCCATGCGACGGAAGGTCTCATAATAGAGGATATTAATGTTGTTGCCTCCATCCATGAGTACCTTGGTGAATTTATATCCACCCACCTGAGGGGCCACCGCCAAGGCTAAGTAACCCGGATTATCAACCCGGGGAGGGTGATCCTCCCTACTCCATAGAATAGGTTGCTCAGACCATCTCAAATAACGAGGAACTACCGGCTCAACAGCATTCACAGCCCTCTTATAAAGCTTCTGGTCTCGTTTGCATAAACTGGTGGTAAACACATGATATTGCCCACTATTCAGCTGCTTTGGATTGCTCTGGTATCCACCTTGCTGTTGTCACTGATCACTCTGGCCAGATTGTTGGTTATATCCACCTTGACTGCCTTGAGAATTTTCAAAATTGGTGTTTGAACCGCCGCCCAGGCCATGAAACCTGCCGCCGCCTGAGCCGCCGCCCTGCCCATTCTTACCATCGAACATGTTGCAATTTTTGAAAGCCTTCATGATCGTACAGTCCTTCCATAGATGGGTAGCCGGCTTCTGTTGGGTGCCATGTCTCTGACAGGGCTCGTTCAATAATTGCTCAAGTGTGGGAACTGACCCACCAGACCGGGGAGGTGGCCTCCCCTTGCGCCGTTGGTTGTTACCCTGCGCATTAGTGTTAGCCACAAAATCCAAACTACCGTCAGCCTTACGTTTATTACCTCCTTGATTTGCCGGGTTGTGTTGAGGGCCCTTGTCGTTGCCATTCTTCTTTCCCTTCCCTGTCTTGTCATCATCAGACTCGGGATCCTTGGTACTATCAGAGTCGGCGTACTTGAACAGAGCCACCATCAGTGTGCCCATATCATTACAATCGGGCTTGAGCCGCCCCAGCTTTTGTTTCAGAGGCAAAAAATGGCAATTTTTCTCCAACATTAAGACTGCAGAGCCGGCATCCATCTTATCATATGAATGTCTTATGGCTTTAACCCGGCGCACCCAATGGGTTGTAGACTCGCCCTCCTCTTGCTTGCAATTCGTCAAATCCACAATTGACATGGGCTGATTGCACGTTGCTACGTCTTGAGCTAGAATTGGTTTTCGCCGAAGAGGAGAGGGTGATGCAGCAAGTGTAGCGTAAGTATTTCCCTCAGTTTTTGAGAACCAAGGTATCAATCCAGTAGGAGGCTCCTCAAAAGTCCCACGCGCCTACACAAACAAACTGAGAACTCGCAACCAACGCAACAAAGGGGTTGTCAATCCCTTCACGGCCACTTGCGAAAGTGAGATCTGATAGAGATAGTATGATAAGATAAATATATTTTTGGTATTTTATAATATAGATGCAGAAAAGTAAATATGCAAATAAAAGTAGATTGAAAGCAAATATGATAAGAGATAGACCCCGGGTCCATAGGTTTCACTAGAGGCTTCTCTGGAGAGCATAAGTATTACGGTGGGTGAACAAATTACTACCGAGCAATTGATAGAAAAGCGAATAATTATGACATTATCTAGGCATGATCATGTATATAGGCATCACATCCATAACAAGTAGACCGACTCCTGCCTGCATCTACTACTATTACTCCACACATCGACCGCTATCTAGCATGCATCTAGAGTATTAAGTTCATAAGAACATAGCAACGCATTAAGCAAGATGACATGATGTAGAGGGATAAACTCATGCAATATGATATAAACCACATCTTGTTATCCTCGATGGCAACAATACATTACGTGTCTTGCAACCCTTTCTGTCACTGGGTAAGAACACCGCAAGATTGAACCCAAAGCTAAGCACTTCTCCCATGGCAAGAAATATCAATCTAGTAGGCCAAACCAAACCGATAATTCGAAGAGACTTGCAAAGATAACTCAATCATACATAAAAGAATTCAGAGAAGATTCCATTAATATCCATAGATAAATCTGATCATAAACCCACAATTCATCGAATCTTGACAAACACACCGCAAAAAGAGATTACATCGAATAGATCTCCACAAGAGAGGGGGAGAACATTGTATTGAGATCCAAAAAGAGAGAAGAAGCCATCTAGCTAATAACTATGGACCCGTAGGTCTGTGGTAAACTACTCACAACTCATAGGAGGGGCAAGGATGTTGATGTAGAGGCCCTCCATGGTCGATTCCCCCTCCGGCAGAGTGCCGGCGAAGGCTCCAAGATGGGATCTCGCGGATACAGAAGGTTACGGTGGTGGAAATTGCGTTTCGTGGTGCCCTAGATGCTTTCGGGGTCCGTAGGTATATATAGGAGGAAGAGGTACGTCGATGAATGCCCGAGGGTCCCACAAGAAATGGGGCGCGCCCTACAGGGGGGGCTCCTATCTCGTGGAGGCTCCGGTTGTTTCTTGACTTGCACTCCAAGCTCTCCGGATCTTGTTCGTTCCAAAAATCACGCCCCCGAAGGTTTCATTCCGTTTGGACTTCGTTTGATATTCCTTTTCTTCGAAATACTGAAATAGGCAAAAAAAATAGCAATATGGGTTGGGCCTCTGGTTAGTAGGTTAGTCCCAAAAATAATAATATTGTATAAAATAAAGCCCATAAACATCCAAAATAGGTAATATAATAGCATGGAACAATCAAAAATTATAGATACGTTGGAGACGTATCAAGCATCCCCAAGCTTAATTCCTGCTCGTCCTCAAGTAGGTAAATGATAAAAAAGAGAATTTTTGATGTGGAATGCTACCTAGCATAATTTTCAATGGAATTTTCTTTAATGTGGCATGAATGTTCAGATCCAAATAATACAAAACAAAAGTTCATATTGACATAAGAAATAGTAATACTTCAAGCATACTAAGTAAAGCAATTATGTCTTCTCAAAATAACATGGCCAAAGAAAGTTATCCCTACAAAATCATATAGTCTGGCTGTTGCTCTATCTTCATCACACAAAGTATTTAATCATGCACAACCCCGATGAAGAGACAAGCAATTGTTTCATACTTTAATAATCTCAAACTCTTTCAACTTTCACGCAATACATGAGCGTTAGCCATGGACATAGCACTATATGTGGAATAGAATGGTGGTTGTGGGGAAGACAAAAAAGGGGAAGATAGTCACACATCAACTAGGCGTATTAACAGGCTATGGAGATGCCCATTAATAGATATCAATGTGAGTGAGTAGGGATTGCCATGCAACGGATGCACCAGAGCTATAAATATATGAAAGCTCAACAAAAGAAAACTAGTGGGTGTGCATCCAACTTGCTTGCTCACAAAGACCTAGGGCATTTTGAGGAAGCCCATCATTGGAATATACAAGCCAAGTTCTATAATGAAAAATTCCCACTAGTATATGAAAGTGACAACATATGAGACTCTCTATCATGAAGATCATGGTGCTATTTTGAAGCACAAGTGTGGAAAAGGAGATAGTAGCATTGTCCCTTCTCTCTTTTTCTCTCATTCTTTTTTTTCTCTTCTTTTTTCTTTTTTTTCTTTTCTTTGTTGGCCTTCTCTTTTTTCTGGCCTTTCTCTTCTTCTTTTTTTGTAAAGTCCGAAGTCTCATCCCGACTTGTGGGGGAATCATAGTCTTCATCATCCTTTCCTCACCGAGACAATGCTCTAAAAATGAAGATCATCACACTTTTATGGATTTACAACTCAAGAATTACAACTCAAAGCTAGAACAAGATATGACTCTATATGAATGCCTCCGGCGGTGTACCGGGATATGCAATGAATCAAGAGCGACATGTATGAAAATTATGAAGGTGGCCTTGCCACAAATACGATGTCAACTACATGATCATGCAAAAATCAATATGACAATGATGAAACGTGTCATAATAAACGGAACGGCGGAAAGTTGCATGGCAATATATCTCGGAATGGCTATGGAAATGCCATAATAGGTAGGTATGGTGGCTGTTTTGAGGAAGGTATATGGTGGGTGTATGGTACCGGCGAAAGTTACAAGGTACAAGAGAGGCTAGCAATAATGGAAGGGTGAAAGGGTGCGTATAATCCATGGACTCAACATTAGTCAAAAGAACTCATATACTTGTTGTAAAAATTTAGAAGACATCAAAAACCAAATCACTATGCGCATGCTCCTAGGGGGATAGATTGGTAGGAAAAGACCATCGCTCGTCCCCGACTGCCACTCATAAGGAAGACATTCAATAAATAAAATTGTGCTCCAACTTCATCACAAAGCGGTTCACCATACGTGCATGCTACGGGAATCACAAACTTCAACACAAGCATTCTTTAAATTCATAATCACCCAACTAGGATGACTTTAATATCACTACCTCCATATTTCAAAACAATTATCAAGCATCAAATTGATCATAGCATCCAATTCACTTTCTATGATAGTTTTTATTATACCCAACTTGGATGCTCATCATTCTAGGACCAAATTATAACCATAGCAAATACCATGCTGTTCTAAGAGACTCTCAAAATAATATAAGTGAAGCATGAGAGACTAGCAATTTCTTCAAAATTAATCCACCACCATGCTCTAAAAGATATAAGTGAAGCACTAGAGCAAAAACTATCAAGCTCAAAAGATATAAGTGAAGCACATAGAGTATTCTAGCAAATTCTAATCAAATAGGCTTCTCCCAAAAGGTGTGTACAGCAAGGATGATTGTGGTAAACTAACAAGCAAAGACCAATATAATACACGACGCTCCAAGCAAAACACATATCATGTGGCGAATAAAAATATAGCTCCAAGTAAAGTTACCAATGAACGAAGACGAAAGAGGGGATGCCTTCCCGGGGCATCCCCAAGCTTAGGCTTTTGGCTATTCTTGAATATCTTGGGGTGCCTTGGGCATCCCCAAGCTTAGGCTCTTGCCACTCTTTATTCCATAGTCCATAAAAGCTTTACCCAAAACTTGAAAACTTCACAACACAAAACTCAACAGGAAATCTTATAAGCTCCGTTAGTGAAGAAAACAAAACCACCACATAAGGTACTGTAATAAACTCATTCTTTATTTATTTTGGTGTTAAACCTACTGTATTACAACTTCCTTATGGTTTATAAACTAATTTATTAGCCATAGATGCATTGAAATAAGCAAACAACACACGAAAAACAGAATCTGTCAAAAACAGAATAGTCTGTAGCAATCTGTAACTAACGCAAACTTCTGGAACTCTAAAAATCCTACAAAAATAGGACGTATTGGAAATAAAATTTATTGATCAGCAGCAAAAAGAATCAATGCAAAATCACGTTTTTTTTTTGATTTATTGATTTTTTTTCTCGTGAGCGCAAAGTTTCTGTTTTTCAGCAGAATCAAATCAACCATCATCATAGTTTATCCTATAGGTTCTACTTGGCACAAACACTAAACAAAAGATAAAAACACATCTAAACAGAAAGTAGAAACAAAATTTAACACTAAACAGGAACAAAAACAAAGAACATAAAGAAAATTGGGTTGCCTCCCAACTAGCGCTATCGTTTAACGCCCCTAGCTAGGCATAAAAGCGAAGATAGATCTAACGAGTGCCATCTTTGGCACTTGATTCATAAGTAGCACGCATGATAGATTCATAAGGTAATTTGACTTTCTTTCTTGGAAAGTGCTCCATGCCTTTCTTTAAGGGAAATTGGAATCTAATGTTCCCTTCTTTCATATCGATAATCGCACCAATCGTTCTAAGGAAAGGTCTACCAAGAATAATAGGGCAAGAAAGATTGCAATCTATATCAAGAACGATAAAATCTACGGGCACCAAATTCCTATTTGCAACAATAAGAACATCATTGATCCTTCCCATTGGCTTTTTAATGGTGGAATCCGCAAGGTGCAAATTCAAAGAGCAATCTTCAAGATCATGGAAACCTAGAATATCACATAAAGTTTTCGGAATCGTGGAAATACTAGCACCCAAATCACACAAAGCAAAACACTCATAATCTTTAATTATAATCTTTATAGTAGGTTCCCACTCATCATTAAGTTTTCTAGGTATAGAAACTTCCAAATTAAGTTTTTCATCATAAGATTGCATCAAGGCATCAACAATATGTTTGGTAAAAGCTTTGTTTTGACTATAAGCATGAGGAGAATTAACAACGGATTGCAACAAGGAAATATAACCTTTTAAAGAGAAATTATCATAGTCAAATTCCTTGAAATCCGAGAGAGTAGGTTCAATATTATTAGAACTTGAGGATTCTCCAATCTCACTTTTACCAAATTTAGCATTAAGATCTAAAGACTCCGAATTCTTGGGACGCCTTCTAGGCAAAGTTGATTCATCATCAGTCCCATAATCATAAAAATTCATATTGCAAAACATAGATCTAATAGGAGACGCATCAATAACTTTAAGATCCTCATCATTATTTTCAAGGAAACTAGAAGAACACGCTTTTATAAAGCTATCTTTCTTAGCATGCAATCTAGCAGTTCTTTCCTTGCACTCGTCAATGGAAATTATCATCACTTTGAGAGACTCATTGATATCATGCTTAGGAGGAGAAGGTCTAAGTTTAAGAGAATCAACATCAAGCGAAAGTCTATCAACGTTCCTAGCCAAATCATCAACTTTGAGCAATTTTTCTTCAAGCAAAGCATTAAAATTCTTTTGAGAAATCATAAATTCTTTCATACTATTCTCAAAATCAGAGGGCATCTTATTAAAATTATCATAAGAATTATTGTAGGAATTTCCATAATTATTAGAGGAATTACTAGGGAACGGTCTAGCATTAAAATTTCCTCTATAAGCATTGTTTCCAAAACTATTCCTACCAACAAAATTCACATCCATAGATTCATTATTATTCTCAATCAAGGAAGACAAAGGCATATCATTAAGATCAAGAGGAGTATTTTTAGTAGCAAACATCTTCATAAGTTCATCCATCTTTCCACTCAAAACATTGATTTCTTCTATAGCATGCACTTTTTTACTAGAAGATCTTTCGGTGTGCCATTGAGAATAATTAGCCATAATATTATCAAGAAGTTTTGTAGCATCTCCTAACGTGATTTCCATAAAGGTGCCTCCCGCAGGCCGAATCTAAGAGATTTCTAGAAGCAAAGTTCAAACCGGCATAAAATTTTTGTATGATCATCCATAAATTCAAACCATGAGTAGGGCAATTGCGAAGCATCAATTTCATTCTTTCCCAAGATTGGGCAACATGCTCATGATCAAGTTGTTTAAAATTCATAATATCGTTCCTAAGAGTGATGATCTTAGCGGGAGGAAAATACTTAGAGATAAAAGCATCTTTGCACTTGTTCCAAGAATCAATACTATTTTTAGGCAAAGACGAAAACCAAACTTTAGCACGATCTCTAAGTGAAAACGGAAATAACTTCAATTTGACAATATTGTTATCCGTATCTTTCTTCTTTTGCATATCACACAAATCAACAAAAATATTTAGATGGGTAGCGGCATCTTCACTAGGAAGGCCGGCGAATTGATCTTTCATAACAAGATTCAGCAAAGCAGCATTGATTTCACAAGACTCAACATCATTAAGAGGAGCAATCGGAGTACTAAGGAAATCATTATTATTGGTATTCGAGAAATCACACAATTTGGTATTATCTTGCGCCATGGCAACAAGTAATCCAACACACAAGCAAACAGAAAAATGGCAAGCAAAAAGAGAGGAGGAGATTGGGAAAGAGAGGGCGAATAAAACGGCAAGGTTGAAGTGGGGGAGAGGAAAACGAGAGGCAAATGGCAAATAATGTAAATGCGAGGGAGATGAGTTTGTGATAGGTACTTGGTATGTCTTGACTTGAGCGAAGACCTCCCCGGCAACGGCGCCAAAAATCCTTCTTGCTACGTCTTGAGCTAGCGTTGGTTTTCCCCGAAGAGGAGAGGGTGATGCAGCAAGTGTAGCATAAGTATTTCCCTCAGTTTTTAAGAACCAAGGTATCAATCCAGTAGGAGGATCCTCAAAAGTCCCACGCGCCTACACAAATAAACTGAGAACTCGCAACCAACGCAATAAAGGCGTTGTCAATCCCTTCATGGCCACTTGCAAAAGTGAGATCTGATAGAGATAGTATGATAAGATAAATATATGTTTGGTATTTTATAATATAGATGCAGAAAAGTAAAGATGCAAATAAAAGTAGATTGGAAGCAAATATGATAAGAGATAGACCCGAGGGCCATAGGTTTCACTAGAGGCTTCTCTCGAGAGCATAAGTATTGTGGTGGGTGAACAAATTACTGCCGAGCAATTGATAGAAAAGTGAATAATTATGACATTATCTAGCCATGATCATGTATATAGGCATCGCATCCATAACAAGTAGACCGACTCCTGCCTGCATCTACTACTATTACTCCACACATCGACCTATCCAGCATGCATCTAGAGTATTAAGTTCGTAAGAACAGAGCAACGCATTAAGCAAGATGACATGATGTAGAGGGATAAACTCATGCAATATGATATAAACCCCATCTTGTTATCCTCGATGGCAACAATACAATACGTGTCTTGCAACCCTTTCTGTCACTGGGTAAGAATACCGCAAGATTGAACCCAAAGCTAAGCACTTCTCCCATGGCAAGAAGATCAATCTAGTAGGCCAAACCAAGCCGATAATTCGAAGAGACTTGCAAAGATAACTCAATCATACATAAAAGAATTCAGAGATGATTCCATTAATATCCATAGATAAATCTGATTATAAACCCACAATTCATCGGATCTCGACAAACACACCGCAAAAAGAGATTACATCGAATAGATCTCCACAAGAGAGGGGGAGAACATTGTATTGAGATCCAAAAAGAGAGAAGAAGCCATCTAGCTAATAACTATGGACCCGTAGGTCTGTGGTAAACTACTCACAACCCATAGGAGGGGCAAGGATGTTGATGTAGAGGCCCTCCATGGTTGATTCCCCCTCCGGCAGAGTGTCGGCGAAGGCTCCAAGATGGGATCTCGCGGATACAGAAGGTTACGGTGGTGGAAATTGTGTTTCGTGGTGCCCCTGGATGTTTTCAGGGTCCGTAGGTATATATAGGAGGAAGAGGTACGTCGGTGGACGCCCGAGGGTCCCACGAGACAGGGGCACGCCCTATAGGGGGGGGGCGCCCTCCTATCTCGTGGAGGCTCCGGTTGTTTCTTGACTTGCACTCCAAGCTCTCCGGATCTTGTTCGTTCCAAAAATCACGCTCCCGAAGGTTTCATTCCGTTTGGACTCCGTTTGATATTCCTTTTCTTCGAAATACTGAAATAGGCAAAAAAAAACAGCAATATGGGTTGGGCCTCCGGTTAGTAGGTTAGTCCCAAAAATGATAATATTGTATAAAATAAAGCCCATAAACATCCAAAACAGGTAATATAATAGCATGGAACAATCAAAAATTATAGATACGTTGGAGACATATCACACGTATCCTTGAAGTTCTGGATGAACCAGGCCTTTAGCTCCGCCCATGAACTGATTGAATTAGGTGGCAGGCCTTTCAACCAAGTGCGGGCGGTCCCATCCAACATCATGGTAAAGTACTTGGCCATCGCAGCATCACTGACCTCCAATAACTCCATAGCAATCTCATAACTTTTTATCCATGCCCCGGGCTGTAAGTCGGTCGTGTAGTTCGACACCTTCCTAGGTCCCTTAAAATCCTTGGGCAAACGCTCGTTACATAGAGCCGGCACTAGACAGGGGACTCCTCCAGTCCTGGTGGCCGCACCTGCCTCGATACAAGTCGTTGGATAAACCGGATACGGCTGGTAAGTCGTCAGCTGAGCCGCCTGCTCAGCTGCCTGCTGAGTCGCCGCTTGTTCAGCCTCTTGACGTATTTTGTCTTGATCTACCAAGTTAAAGGCTTCATGGTGCACCGGGTCATGCCCACCTTGCTGGTTACGGCGCCAGACATTGCTTGAAACAGCCACTGAATCCATGTGCCTGCTATAACTCGGGCTTTGGCTTGGGCGAGGAGTTGAATGGATCTTGTCCCGGCTGTATGAGTACGCCTCCTGTTGGGCTAAGGCCGTCTGAAGAAGCTCTCTGACCTGGCGGGTTTCAACCGCCACCAGAGAGTCGTCATCAACTGGAAGAGCCGCTAGCCGTGCCGCCGCCGCTATCATGTTCTTCAACGGGTTAGAATAGTGACCCGGAGGTGTTGGTACGTGCTGAGGTAGAGCCATGTTTACGCGGGGAGGTCCCATCACCTGCGGTTGAACCGGCACGCCGTCCCCGGGTGTTGCAACACGGTCTGCCCCCGTACGCGGGGAGAGCCACGGTGGGTTACTGGGCCCTGCCCCAGGTGTGTGAAAGAGGTTTCAAGGGTCGTAAACCGGGGGGAGCCGAGACTGAATCTTCTGATGTCTTCTCCTCATGACCTCATTAGACGCGTTCTGATATTGCGTGAGCCGGAAAGCCTGTGCCTGAATCCGCTGAGCCTGAACATCCAGAGTTGCCCGCTCTGCAGTTATCCTGACATCTTCCTCTGCTAGGTCTTCCTTAGCCTGCACCATATCCAATTTTAATTGTGCCACCTCCGCATCATGACGAGCTTGATCCGCCGGGTTGACCACGGCGATTAACAGAGTGGTCAGCTTATCTGTGAGATCCATCAACACCTGAGCCGGCGAGCGCACAGGGCCTCCTGCCCTGGCTACTGCTGACCCAGAGGTCATGGTTGCCGCAGTTGTGGAGTCTTGGATAGGTTGTGTGCCGGCCATCAAGATCCCAACCCTACTCGGCGGCTCGAAGCAATCCGGAATACTGCTGCCATCGAAACAGCCCCCAAGCCCGCCATCTTGCAGCTGATACAACGAATCTGTCTCACCTGTGGATGACCCGCCATCAGAGTAGATGGCCATCTCACCGCCAGATGCAGATCCTTCAGAGAGCCCTTCATGGATGCATCCCACGAAGGCATGCTTCACGGCAGGCGGAGCCCGGGCGGGTCTCGCACACTGAGCCGTCTCGACGAGGTCGGTGCAGATGTCTGAATCAGGGCCCGGCTCACCAATCTTGTCGATAAAGACGTGAATTCCGCCGAAGGGGACCTGGTACCCGTACTCAATTGATCCGGCATCGGGGCCCCAGCCTGCGTTGTCGATGTAGAGCTTACCGCGACGACTCTTGGTCATCCGGCCCATAGCGTATCCTTTGAGCCCTTCGAAGCTGCCCTTCAAGAACTCGAATCCACCGTGCGCTGGCCCCATGGTGGGCGCCAACTGTCGTGGAATTGTCACGGTAGATGTCCTAGTGAAAGGACTTAGTGATGGAGCCATCGCAACTAGGAAGCTTGAAGGGGTTAATCGGGACAAAGGACACGAGGTTTATACTGGTTCGGCCCCTTACGATGAAGGTAAAAGCCTACGATCCAGTTTTGAGTGGGATTCCTTATGTCTTGATAAACAGGGAGCAAATCGCTTGACCTAGCTCTCGAGTTGATGTTACTTGCCCTGTACCGCCCCGGGTCATCCCTTTATATACAGATGTCGACGCCCGGCGGCTCTACAGAGTCCCGGACGGCTCAAAAACAGTGTCCGGCTCGGTCTCTTAACTATTCTTGCCTTACAATACAAGTCACGCATATATGGCGGTTTATCTCTACGGGCCTTAAGTCGCCTCTGGGCCTTGGGCCCTTAACTAAACTGTCATCTATATCCTGGGTCTTGTGCTTCAAGAATATTTGCAAGTATGACCCGGCCCCTCCTGGGCGGGTCATACCAATAGTTATATCCCTAACAGGGGGAGCTGCGATTTACATACCCGAAAGTAAGTACTACTAGCTAGTTCCGCGCATCTCCCATTGATTCTAGCTAGTTTCATCAATACCATTTAGCATGCTTGCTTATCAGTTTGATTGACCTTTGTTTCTTGTAAAGTGGTTGTGGCAGGAACCCGGGAATAATTACTGTGGATACTACGTTTGCGAGTTCATCCGCCACACGACCTGTGAGCGGGGCTACTCTAAAAAACAACTAGAAGTGTGTAAGCAATAATATTCACAATTTTATTTTATTACCATCATTTGTGTTGAGTTTCATTCATATATATGTATTGACCCCCTTCTTCAAATTAGATGTTTTAGATCCGGGATGAACTCCTACCACAAGATCGCATATGAGCAATTCAAGAGGAATTGGCGGGATTCTTTCTTGACCACGTCATCGATAAAGACAGAGAATACCATGTGGAACTTGAGTTGAGATGTTAGGGGATTGTAAGAGATCTTATATTGTATATATGTAGCCAGTAGCGTCGGATAGATATACGAAAACTTGTTGTTCGACCAATCTCTCGGAGAAGGAGAGGTCGATCACTTCTCTTTGTATATGTTCATGACGATCTTCTGTACTTACTGGTTTCCTTCATTTGCTTACTAGCTAGCTAGCGTGTCGAGTCTTCTCTATACGTATAGTACGTAGCATCGACCAAGCACGGAGATAAGAGAGGACACTTCTCTCTATTAGCTAGCTAACACAATATATGAAACCCCTAAATTAACCCTACAAACCCCCCAAAAACCCCAAACCTCCCCCGCCCTTCAAAAACAAACAAAAAACCCAGCCCCTGAACTGCTCACGTGTGGATGCCTTTTGGTCCCGGTTCGTGCTACCAACCGGGACAAAAGGCCCTCCTGCCTGGGCAAGCCGCAGCGGCCACGTGGAGTCCCATCTGTCCCGGTTCGTAGAAGAACCGGGACTAAAGGTATTGGGCTTTAGTATCGACCCTTTAGTCCCGGTTCCGGAACTGAGACAAATGGGCCTTATGAACCAGGACAAATGGGCTTTTTTCTACTAGTGAAAGGGAAGGAGAAGGGAAAGTAAACATGGGTTTGGCCCATTTGGTTGTAGAGGGAAATGAAAGAAAAAGAAAAAGGAGAGAGAAGAGATTTGTTTTGGCCCATTAGATTTTCCTTCCTTTATGCTCCATCTTGTTATGTATTTTCAATTTCTGAAACAACAAGATAAGGTACCTTGTATAGGACCTTACAAAAATATTTGTTTGCAGTTTTTTCCAAATGTTTTGTACATGGAACATACTATTGTAGTGTTCATACCAAAGGTAGCATTTTTTAAAATCATTTGCTATTATTTAGGTCTTAAATGAGTGTCGAGTTAATTACTAGATATTATTCAAATTTGAACTACATGTATCTCTCTCTACAGAAAAAAAAGTACATGTATCTCAAATAGGATCTGTAAATTCGAAATAAATTCATATTTAAGTAATTATGCATCTTCCTTATATGTGATGTTTTTGGTGGTAACCCTCCTTTGGTCATGAAAAAGCACCACCCAATTGGGCATGGTAAGCTTTCTTTTGATCGAGATGAAAAGTTTAGTACCACCGCGGGATTTAGGCCAAAATTATCATAGTAAATTTCTCATAGACCAATAGGTTATTGTAATCGTGGTGTGTTGTGGTTGTGAGTAAGCTTACCTGATTCTTTAGTGGGCCTGGCTCGTTGGTTCATATGCATGCAACCAATCATGCCTTATGTGATCCATTCAAAAAAGATCGATCATGATTACTTAATCGGGTAAGCATTGAACAAAATTTTGAGGGGGGAAAACATCCGTGGAGCAACAAGAATGAAAAATCTTGAGAACACAAAAATATCTGTATCAAAAGAATAAATAAATGAAGTCCCAATGGAATCAATGGGTCGTGTATGCCGTGGTAGATAGATCGGCCGGCCAACCATTGCCGCTTGGTGCGTGCCACGACCACGATCAGACTGCAGCTGGATATGCATGGGTCGATCAGTACTGCGGCAGGCTGCACTCGGGGCCGGGCTTCTTGTTGTTCCTATAGTCGACGCAGTAGTCGTAGATCCTGTGAGACCTCTGCTTCTCCAGCATCTTGGTCCGCTGCTGGTCGCTGAGGCCAGCACAGTTCTGCTCCCGCCCGCCATGGCTGAATGCCCCGGCGCAGCCGTAGACGCAGGAGTCGCTTCCGTCGCAGGGGCAGACGTCGAGGACCATGTCGCGGTAGCCGGCGACGAAGGGCGCCTTGGACCAGTCGGCTTTGACGCGGCCGCCCTGCGTGGCCCAGTCCTCCGCCGACCAGATGCTGGAGTAGCCGAACATGGGCCGCTTGGTCGGGTACGCAATGCCCTTGTCCTGGTAGTTGCGGAACACCCGGATGGGGACGTCGTCGACGTACCAGACGATCATGCAGGGCGTCCAGGAAATGGTGTAGGCGTGGAAGTCGGCGGTGGGGTCGAACCAGGGTACGAACTGCATCTCTTTCTTGCCCACGCCGTCGGCGAACACGTTGGTGTGCAGCGTGTAGGGCTGCCCTGTCTCGTTCCCCAGGAACTCGAAGTCGATCTCGTCGTGGTCGTCCCCCACAGAAGATGTCTGAATCCATGATAAATTAATGCATACACAGTTAGTATTGCAGTACATCAACATTTCAGTACAAGCTCATTAGTAAGTATTATTGTAGATAATTAAAGCTAACCACGATAGGATAGATATATTCCCCGGGACGAGCTTGATGAGGGTGGAGACGCTGCCGTAGATGAACTGCTTCTTCGTCTGCAGCAAGCAGCCAGAGGAGTTGCTCTTTAGGGACATGGTCAGGCCGTGGCCGTCTTCGGAGAAGGCCGCGTTCTCGGGGTTCCACTTGATGTCGCAGTTGTCACGGAAACTGGCACTCGCGAGGCCGATGACCATCGCCACCAGGAGGAGCACCCTCCTTGAGCTCTCCATCTTCTCCGACGTCGTAGTTGGCACTAGCTTAGCTTTTGGTGGTGTAGGAAGTGTATGTCAAGAAGACTTGATGAAAATGCAGAGGTGCACAAGGGCTTTATATAATCCTCTCCGCGTTGCGGATCTGTGCTAATTATTTTCAGTCAAATGCAAAAGTGTCCGGTGCGCACGTAGTGTAGTATGTAGCTGGGTTACTTTGCGCCATGCATGTCTTGTTATTCTCTCAGGTTGCACCAACCTAGTGCTTGTTGTCGGTTTGTTCAATTATCATATGGATTGCTTGCATCTGAGAGCGTCTGGATTTGACTAGTTAGTGGTCAGCACAACGGTGTTTTGTACTTCCTCTTTGTTTCATGCCAAACTGCGCACCTGTCGATGAGATGAGATGAGGGAGTGCGCCAACTGTGAGCCAAGAAGTGAAAGGACACTAGTAAGACAATGGGCATTAGAGGCGTTCCACGTACGGAAGCCGTTTTCACCCAAAACATTTCAGCCACCTCTAATAGCCTAACCGAGGCGGTTAATCATCCTTGTGAAACTCATGCATGCGGTTCAAGTAGCAAAACCGGCTCTAATAACTAGTTGAGGCCGTCCATAAATCCTGACCACCTCTAATTAATAATTTAAGTCAAGAGGCAGTTTTCCAATCAACAAGATATCAGGCGTCGGTGTTGGTCTGCAAAGACAACATGAAAAGTTAAGATGAGTAGACTACTCGAGCGAAAAGACGAAATGAAAAGGCAAGATACGTAGACCACTCGAGACCAAAAGACGACGTGAAGAGGCGACATGGGTATACTATTCGAGACGACGAGGGGAATATATTATAAATCTTTGGATTTTAGAACCTTGTTTCATATGTTGGATGTGAAGTCTACAAAACTTTTGTATATGTCGCTTTGACATATTGAACATATATATATGAATGTATATGAGATGCAACGGTTTTATGTGGTGAACGAGAATGTGTATGTGAGGAGACTTTCAGAATTTTAATTGAAGGGTTAGCTGAAAACAATAATTAAAATGCCAACCCTAAATAAGAACAGGAGGCGGTTCTGAATTGCAAAACCATTTCGAATGAGAGTATTCTTAGTGCATGGAACCAACTTAAATGTATAGCACTAGAAGTGGTTTTGTTTAGGGAACCGCCTACTACGGTAAAGGCCTTGGAGACATTTTAAAACGGCAACCGCCTTTTATAGTCTAAGCATTTTACAATTGTGCCATTTTAGAACTAGCTAGTACTTGGAGAGATTGCTAATTGCATATTTGTTTATGTGAAGTGTTTGAAAATCAACTTTTACTGCTAGTGTGTTTGCATGACATAGTTATTTTGTTTGTCTATAATTAATGAATATTATTGCCACATATTGATTTTTTTTTGGTTACTCGCAACTATGCAATTCTTTTGTTATGCTAAGAAATTAGTGAAAGTTAATGTTTTTCATAATTATGTTGCAGCCTTAGATTAGTTCTTTTCATGCAGCTAGTCCGAGTGATAATGTGAACGAGGTATATGAGATTATTTGTACTAGTTAAATTAATATAACTACTTTATTTTTAGTTAGAAAATTTAGGTATATGAGATTATTTGAACTAGTTGAACTAATATAACTAGTTTATTTTTAGTAAGAAAATTTAGGTATATGAGATTTTTTGAACTAGTTGAATTAATAGAACTAGTTGAAAATTTAGTAAATGCTTAGTTGAATTAGTTGAATTAATTGAATTAGTAAGTGTTTAATGTTTCGCCTATATGAATATATATAGGAAATGTCGTCTGACGACGGAAAAAATTTCATTATGTGCGAATACTATGAAGACCAGCGTGGCCTGTGCGACAGAAATTTCCTTGTTGATGATAGGCGATTTAGCATCAAGCTGGATGAGACCTTCGAATTCGATACAGTAAGTCACAATGACAAGTCTGTTTTCGTAATTAAGCATGACTTATATATGCTTCATTTGCCTGACTTATAATTTTTAATTTTCACTATTCTACTAGCGCATCCCCTGTCATGCAAGAATTTTTGTCTTGGATAAGATAGGTTTCAATGATATGGAAACTATGGAGGTAAAGAGAGTTTACCTGAAAACTGAGCATGGTTATATTTTCAACGTCAAAGTATACAATGCAAATACGTATACCTATTTTGAATGCAAAACTTGGCAAGCACTATGCAAGGCTTGTGCATTTGAGCCTGATATGGTTATCACCTTTGATATTCATCCGGAAGATGATATTGAAGGTAATAGAGACATATGGGTCGATGTGCAGACGCCTCCAGTTCTATCATTATGTGAGTTCTTCTCAACTATATTTTTGTCTTTGATATTGCTTATTCAAAAATAATTGACAACTAATTTCTCTTGACAGCTTATTTCCATTCAAGAAAACATGTCCGGCGCTTGGTAGACAAGACCTACTACTGTCCCGGAGCTGAACTAAACTGCGAGGAGATAAGTCATTATGTTTCATGGCTTGAGGATCTTCATACTGTCAAGACAAATTTTCTTCCTGGACTTAAAAATGTTAGTACTCAAAACGTGCGACCAATAGTGATCGTATTGAACTACGGTCACATCTATTTAGGAATGATGGTAAGATTTTTACTATTTGTCCTCAGTGCATCTTTTGCATACATAATTTTTTTGCTAAACTTTCATTGCTAAGTATATTAATTAATTATGTACTATACGATGTTCTTCAACAGGGACTCCCGATGACAGTTGTGCCTCAGGGGATCGAGATTAAAGATCGCATGTCAATTGTTAGCTTACGACCAAGATATCCTGCATTGCACATGAGTGCATTCAGGATTTCTAGAAGCAATGAATGCTTAATAGTGAAAGATTGGAGGAAAATTGTTAACGATCGCAGAGAAGTACTAGGGGGCAGCAATGAGAAGCGCAGCCCACGATTAGGAGACATGTTCATCTGTATGCTCCAGTATGATGAATCAGGAGAGCTATACATGTTCTATGCTATTTTACCTGAGAGAGAGCAGCAGGAGTGATTTAGCTAGTTCATGCTCTTAGTACTTGTCCTTTCATGTCCGTGTTCTTCGTTCTAAACTTAATCTCCACGAGTGATTTGCTTTTGTGGTGTTATATATGAACGCTTATAATATCATGACAATCATGTTGAACTCGATGATATTTTTGCTTCTGGTACAAGTGAATGTTTCTTCTTTAAGCTAGTGTTGGTGGTGTTTAGATAGCGGTAATGACTATGATGATTAAATAGTGATAATGACGACTACGATGATTGTTAGCTAGCTAGCTAGAGTATATATATGCCATATCCATATATATTATATATACTTAATTGATCACCTAATTAGGTGATCAAGTATAATATGAATATGGATTTAACAACTCATTATAATGTAAAACAATCATTAAATTAAACTAAAAACACAAAATTAAAGGAAAAAAACATTTAGTACCGATTGGTGTTACAAACCGGTATTAAAGCCCTACGCGCACCCGAACCTGGCTCGTGCCACGTGTTTGCACTTTAGCGCCGGTTCGTGAAGAACTAAAGGGGGGGCTTTAGTCCCCACTCTTTAGTGCCGGTTGGCGAACCGACACTAAAGGCCGTCATGAACCAGCACTAAAGGCCGGTTCTGCACTAGTGTCATGCATGCGGTTCAAGTAGAAAAACCGGCTCTACTAACTAGTTGAGGCCGTCCATAAATCCTGACCACCTCTAATTAATAATTTAAGTCAAGAGGCAGTTTTCCAATCAACAAGATATCAGGCATCGGTTGGTCTGCAAAGACAACATGAAAAGTTAAGATGAGTAGTCTACTCGAGCGAAAAGACGAAATGAAAAGGCAAGATAGGTAGACCACTCGAGACCAAAAGACGACGTGAAGAGGCGAGATGGGTATACTACTCGAGACGAGGAGGGGGATATATTATAAATCTTTGGATTTTAGAACCTTGTTTCATATGTTGGATGTGAAGTCTACAAAACTTTTGTATATGTTGCTTTGACATATTGAACATATATGAATGTATTATGAGATGCAATGGTTTTATGTGGTGAACGAGAATGTGTATGTGAGGAGACTTTCAGAATTTTAATTGAAGGGTTAGCTGAAAACAATAATTAAAATGCCAACCCTAAATAAGAACAGGAGGCGGTTCTGAATTGCAAAACCATTTCGAATGAGAGTATTCTTAGTGCATGGAACCAACTTAAATGTATAGCACTAGAAGTGGTTTTGTTTAGGGAACCACCTACTACGGTAAAGGCCTTGGAGACATTTTAAAACGGCAACCGCCTTTTATAGTCTAAGCATTTTACAATTGTGCCATTTTAGAACTAGCTAGTACTTGGAGAGATTGCTAATTGCATATTTGTTTATGTGAAGTGTTTGAAAATCAACTTTTACTGCTGGTGTGTTTGCATGACATAGTTATTTTGTTTGTCTATAATTAATGAATATTATTGCCACATATTGAAAAAAAATTGGTTACTCGCAACTATGCAATTCTTTTGTTATGTTAAGAAATTAGTGAAAGTTAATGTTTACATAATTATGTTGCAGCCTTAGATTAGTTCTTTTCATGCAGCTAGTCCGAGTGATAATGTGAACGAGGGTTGGGAAAATACCCATGTAGACCGGTTTGGTGACCATGCCAATCAAAGCAACGAGAAAGGTGTGTTCACCAAAATGATATGTAAGATTATATGTCGTGGCAGCAAATTCAATCCTTTTGGAGTATGTCGCCCTAATTAAGGAATTTCTGGCAGATGTGATGATTTTTGGAATGCCTTGATATCAACATGAGTGATATCTTTTATTATCATGAACTTGTATTTGTAACTGGTCTATTTGTGCATTGATGAATGCATATGCAAATGAATTTCATGGAGTATTGAATGTATTAATTTAGCTGTGAACTGAGAGTAAACTATACATACAGTAATGAGCATAATTTTTATTAAAAAAAACCATAATTTGTGGTTTCTTACTTCACTAAAGGTAACATTCGTACGAAACCTTATTGACATTTCCTCAAAGTCTACACCATTAGATTTCATGTTTGTCCTGAGCCACGGATCGGCTCCTCGGCGCAGCCGGCGCCTGCCCTTCGCCCGCCGTATATGACACATGTCACACGTATTTCTTCTTTTCCCCATTTTACACTCAACCGTACGGGAATCCTGCATTGAATGGATCAGCTCACGCAACAATAACGGGCAGACCAGATAACGATACCAGGTGTGCTCGAGCATACAAACTTCACGTCCGTCCTTTACGTGCTTCTTCACTGGATCCGCAATAGATACCAGACCGTTAGCATCGAGACCCTGCTGCTTAATGCGAGTTTGTATCTCCTCCTGACCGGTAGGTTCGCCGCCGTTGAAAACCACATTGTGGTCAATGACATACTTGTTGAGGATGGTCGCAAACTTGATCTGGATGTGTCTGAAGTCATCTCTGCGGTATCCTAGGTTGGTTTCCTTCATTTTCCTCCCCCATGTGATGACATCAAATTGTCTTTTAAGCCGTTCTCCCTCCCGTATGTACTCCTCCATGTGGTGGACGACGTAGTAGGCGTGTGAATCATTGTTTTTTAGTTATTGCAGCCAACAGAATTCGGTTTTGTGGCTGAAGCCTACCTTTTAAATTTTATCAAACTTGTGATATCCCTCTTTGATAATTCCTTCCAGGTTGGTATACTCAACGAGTGCTTCATCCAGAACCTTCTTGATGTCTCCGTAGTCTTTCTTGACTTTCCTTGTCTAATCCAAAAAATAAGTATCGGCAAACTGCGGTGTAATAACATTGAGGACACAATGTTCTCTGCGCAAATAGTTGAAAAGACCAATTATCCTCGAGTTAACTTTCTACGTGCAAGCATAACGAAATTGCACAAAGCATACTGGCTAGCGAATGACTTACTTGGGAAAGTAGGGTACGCGAAGGCGGAAGTGTCCTTCTGCTCCCAAACTCAAATAAGCTCGGATGAACAGTAAAATAAAATAAAAACAGCATTGTTTTGTGACAAACATTGACAAAAGTTTCAAGTGCTTGCAAAAATTCGTCAAGTAATCACATTCCTGGAACGTGTGGCAAAAAGACAAAATTGGTGCTCCAAAATGCTTTCGAAAGTAGCATTTTTAGAGTATCAATTTTTTTTTGCCTCGCCTTTCAGAAATGTGATTCCATGAGAATTTTTGCAAGCGCGTGGAACTTTTGTCAATGTTTGTCACAAAAAAATTCCAATTTGAATCTTTTTTATTCTACTGTTCATCCGAGCTCATTTAAGCTTGGAAGCAGAAACTCCGCGTCCACGAGAAGGCAATCTTTGTCCATATTGGCAATCATGAAATCTGCATGATACCTCTTCATAGCTTGATGATGGTTAGGAACACTGAGGTTCGGCTCGTGCATGAGATAGGGGTCCGCTACCGCAACATCCTTGTTGAGCTCGCATTTGGCAATGTAGGTGTTGTTGATTGCCCATAGGCGAACTAAGAGCCACCGAGCTTGAGTAGGTGGAACATGCTGAAGATGTCTTCGAATGGCACATAGAACTTGTCCGCGGGGAAATCGTCGCACAAACCAAGATTTGGTGGCACCATCACTGGAAAAACCGGGCAAAATCCACCTCCGTGAGAAAATGGGTACTTCTCTCTAAAGTGAATTGTGTCATGCAGAAGCCTCAATTCTGTCGGTAGAAGATCAACGCCTTCGGAAGGATGGTTTCGCCTGGGAAATGGTAACTCCATCATGCAACATGATGAACCTATTTATTATTCTCAACCATCACATTGAATGTGTTTGGACTCAGCAATGCTCCCCTGGCTAGTGGCACATGTGTGTCTGTTGGCGTAAAGTTGTCGTTAAATACTCTTCTGGCAAGGAACAACATGTTCTTGTTCTGTGGGAGGCATAGAGAATGCTTCGAAAAGATCATGAGGCGTTGGTCCATCAAGATTGATGGGGGCTGATTTCTGATATTCATCAAGCAAGAAGTACCAATTGACAAGAAGATCAGCATTAACCGTTACTTGTTGGCCCTCATAGACATTCATATTGTTATTACGACCTTCGGGTTGACTCTTACCCAAAAGAGATGGTCTTCGGCCACTGCATTGGCCAACATAAGCATTATCCAAGGGTCAGCTGGCAATCCGCCCTCGAAGGTTGTAGCAGAGGAGGAATATATTCGTATCCCAAGAGATGGTCTTCGGCCACTGCATTGGCCAACATAAGCATTATCCAAGGGTCAGCTGGCTATCCGCCCTCGGAGGTTGTAGCGGGGGAGGAATATCTTAGTAACCCCGTGAGACAACAGACAACTCAACTCTAAAGACCCCCGTCAAGCATCTACAGTTTGTGCATGATGGTATCTAGGGGGTGAATGGTTGAGCCGATTGCAATTTTAATCAGCTCACCATTCACATAGGCTAAGAGATGGAATAGAGTGTCTTCCATAAGAGTGTTGAGAGCTTGCCAATGAAAGAGATAGAAGGAATGATATCCTTGGGCGATGGTTGGATGACAATGTTTCCTAGTTCGTCGCTTTTGACCATTCCTTCAAGCTCTAGATTGTTGAAGGCACCATGGCTTGGGCATGGGCTTGGCTTTGAGTGTTGATGCATGCTTCGATGTCGGCTATGGTTGTGGATGTGGCAACGGATGAAGAAGACGCTGGTGAGGTTCGCGCAGGAGCATCTGGTGTTTGTCCAGGCCGAGCAAGAGTTCTATTGAAAGTGTGACGCCAAGCAGAAGAAGTCGGTGAAGAAGGAGGGCAAGGCCAGCCCCTCAACGGTGATTCCGTTTGAGTCCGACTCATCGGAGTGGGATAACTCAGAGAAGGACGACGACTCTGACAACCACACATCAAAAGAGGAATTCTAGGAGCTGTTGAAGACCGAGTCCAACAATGATGAGTAGTTTTATGTAGTTCAAGTAGACTCGGAGGAGTTTGGCATGATGCAGTAGTTTGAACTATGTTTGCATCAAATGAACTTGCTATGTTTGAATTGATGTAGTAATCTTACATTCTTAAAAAGTTGATCCCCACTACTATCAATTCTCTCGACATGCAGCGCGTCCATATCATCATCTAGCCATCTCAGCAATTTCTACCCATGTCACTTCATCTCTTTGTTATATATTTCCTCCGGAAGGTTTTTTACCAACGTGTGGCTTCCATTGTTCTTCAAGCCACCTTCCACTATGTACTTACATTTAATTCTCACTCCCAGGCGTTCTATAAGATTAACTGATGAGGCATTTGAGCAGCCGGCCGGAGTAGTGACCTCGCCCATATTATATTGAGCAAAAGTACCTCGTTGGTCTTCCTCTCCTTTCCAACGTTTTGCCTACCACAGGTCACGCCGGTTAAATGCTACTTAGGCATGCAGATGCCAATGCCTAGCTTTATCTGAATCATCATAGTGTGGTTGCTAGCGATCTTGCTAGCTTCAGTTCACGAACATCTGGAGAGACCTTCACTGACAACCCGGTGACTCACCCACGAAGTTGATGCCACGCCGGCTAGATGGCCTCGGCTGATGGTGACGCCGGGTAGGACCTCCATTGATAACCACTACTCTTGCAGGGGCGTTCGATCAACCTCCTCCACCCAGCCCCGGCTGATTCAGAGACGACAACAACAATGGTGGCCTTCTTTGGGCGGCGATTGTGGCCTTAGTAACGCATGTTCTTTCCTCTCAGTTCTTTTACTGCAGGCAGTGTCGTCCGCGCGGTCAAACTATGGTCATGTTCCCGAATTAACACCCTGTGTCAGGGCTGCCCGAGCCAAGTTTTTGTATGTGAGCTGCAGCTAGGTTCTTCTTTGATTGTTGATGTGATCCCACTCCATTGGACGATTCAGTCCAAAGAAAGCCAAAAACAGCTCGTGTCAGACACTCAGCCGCTGCGTCTCTTATCGGAGCCAACGCCAACCCTTCTATCACCATGACCGATGGACTCCCGGCCAATTGCTGCCACTAATTCATGTATGTTTTTGTTGTCAGCCTGCAAAGCATAGTTATGGTAAGACGATCTTCATGATATTATTCATCACCATAAAGTCGCATCTGCTGATTTTTTTTTTCGGGTGCATCTGCTGAATTGTATTTGTTATATTTATTCCAGATTTTACTATGCAGAAGTGCATATGAACAGACAACAAGTGAGGTATGTATCAAGCATCAGAATATGCAGCATTCTATTTCACTAATCATGCATACCTTCTTAATCTTTTGTTATTTGTCGGTCATAACAAGGAAAAGCTCGGTACAAGCACTGCCATAGCACAAGGATTACACCTCATATTCTAAATCGTCCACTTATTGTTTTAGATAAATAAATATACATATTATGTCATCTCGGTATCATAGATATTTTTCTATCTATTAGTATCCGTGATAATTTTAAAGCCAACTGCCATAGTGTTGTCCACAACTATACTACATCACTATGTCTATTATTATATGATCACATCTATGATTTAGCTTTATAATTTTACATCACGTGCCTATGAAGTCCCGCAGCAACGCGCGGGGTATCATTGGATATCACAGAAATGGTCAATATGTAGAGTACAGGAAGTACATGCTTATTGGCAGAAGCGGTACGCCAAACAACCCCGTTGAACACATGTATGTTCTGGAAATGACCTTATGCCAGAAGATGCAAATGACAGGGTAGTACTGCTTCCGTTTTTCTGTTCTCAACTCAACTACAGACTGAAAGATTGTCAAATATTCAAAATTCACAAGGAATCGTCATTCAGATTGAGCATTTGTAATGGATTCAGTCAACCTTGTAATGTAATTAACTCAAGTGGTAAAGGCCCATCAGCATTTCAGCGCCCTGCTTCCTGATTAATCTCATTTCTACGCAAGTCAGCAAGTTTTACAGCAACCCGGTTTTCTACTCGCATAAGTACCATCAGATTCAGTTGACCAACTACTCTAACGGAATCCAAAAGAACATTCCCCTGAGAAAGCATAAAGCATAAGGTCTACTCTAACACTAAACACCATGCTTCACTTGTCAGCTTCACCAGGAGCTTTCATTAATTCCCTGGCCTTCCTGTACAGGGTTAACCAAAATGGAACAAATTTCAGCTTTAATCCCAGCACCATCAGCTATATGGAAGAATGGCACCAAAAATTGAAATGGAAATGTTTAGTCTACAGTTAATGACTTGATAATGGCACTTGGCGCACTAGTACAGCGTGTGACTGCTGGTCGTTAGTACGGGTTTTATTTTTCCAGGATGACATTCATGCTTGCAAGACGTATACTCAAAGGAGATAAATACAAGACAACAGATTACCGTAGCTCTCTCTCAACCTCTGTGTTTCCAGGATCTAATTTTTTAGCGTCCAGGAGAGCATCACAAGCTTGTTTATACTCCTAGACGTAGAGCACAGCACATCCAAGGAACATGAGCAACTATATAGACTGCAGAGTAGGGAAACACAATGGCAGCAAGTTAGACATTTAGTAACTCACTTTTAGTAGCATGTGAGCTGCAGCCTGACGGTAGCAAGCTTTTGCCCAGTTAGGTCGCAGCATTCTGCATCTGAGAGCATCTGACAGAGCACCTTCACCATCACCCAACAGCAGTTTACAAAGACTCCTGTTCGCGTACAATGTTGCACTCGGTGCAGCACCTATTGCCTATGGTCAAACATAGCAGGTTATACGATTATCATCTCATTACGGCAGGTTAAGATTAAAGGACAGACCCAGTGCATAGAAGCTCCCACACAAGGTGGGGTCTGGGGAGAGATTATAGGAACCTAGTCTTACCCCTGCAAAGTGCAATGCAGAGAGGCTGGTTCGAACCCAGGACCTCTTGGCACAAGTGGGGAGGACTTCACCACGGCAGGTTAAGATTAGCCCCAAAAAATAATATTAATCCAATAGAAATACATAATAATGGCAAATTAACAGCTAATAAATGGGAAACTAGAGAGCAAACATTAGGAATCTGGTTAGAGAACAAATAATGTTCTGCAATTGGTCCCTGTTAATAGAAAAAAGTTACCTTCTAAACCACCATAATCTATAGATAAGGTTTAAGGGGCTTACCACACCATATGCTTTTGATGCTAACTTATAGTCCTTCAGCCTGAATGCATGATCTGCCTGTGACTTCATTATAGCTTTTGTTCGTTCAAGGTGGCTTTGGACCTGAATGATAGAACAATGGGAAAAAATGTAGGAATGAAGCATCATTTCAAAGATATTTCGATTAAAATAGAAACTTAACAACCCTGTTACACAATCATCATAGCTTGTTATCCAGATATGCTTATGCTGCAATGCAAAGTGCACATTATGGTAAATTCTCAACTATGTATACTAACACAACAAGATTTTAATCACAAGAGGAAAAGGTCCAACATAATTTTAGAATTAATATGTCAAATTATTACTATATATTACTAAAACAGCATATACACGGGTATATTTCACAGTTGAAAAATTCACATCCACAATATAGGAGTCATGCTTTGAACTAGGTTCAAGCATTATGCTTATAATAAAGCATTCCTGTATCTTGAATACGCATCACGAACAGTTTACAGCAGTTCATTGAATTGCTGAAAAAACAAGTTGTTGTTTTTTAACCATTGAACAGCCAAAATAAGGTGTCCAAGTCTGGTCCTTCCAAATTAGAATTGGTAGTTTGTTCTCAGAGCTTTAACTACTTCAATTTTATGGTTTTGATGAGATGGTGCTCTGAAGAAAAAACCCATAAAGAAGTCATGATACTCATTCAAATGGGGTCTCATGCATATATAGTAACTCCACTTCATAACAGTTGACGGACAAATTCAGGACTGGCGAACAAAATGTATGACCAGGCATTCAAGTAAAATTCATCTACAGGGTGACAGCAATAAATAGTGTACCAGTGGCTTTGCACTTTCAGATTTTGCATGCGAGATGATTCCATCTATACTCCAGTTTGGGATAGTTGGAATTGGGGAAGTCAAAGGAAACAGCATTTCAACTTCTTCCCTGCAGTCATGTCTCGCAGCATGCTCTACTGGTAACCTACCATACTGGGCAACAAAAGGAAAAATGTCAACTCTTTTGGAATTAACTAGTACATAATTAAAGGACCCTTTAGAATGCAGTAAAAGAATATGAACATTATGAAAAGATATAACCCATATAGGAAACTATAATACCATGGGAGAGAACCAGGGTCTACATAATATTGGTACCAAATGTTTCAACCAGGATTTATCCCAGAAAGCTATGTTTTTAAGGCGTCTGTAAGGCGACGCCTAGGCGTCGAGGCGCCCCCCCAGCGCTTTGCAAATATGCCCGCTTTAGGCGCCTAGGCGTCGAGCCCGCCCCCCCCCCCCCCCCCCCCCCCCAGCGCCTTAAAGCAAAGCGTCGCCTTAAAAACATAGCCAGCAAGCACTTCTAAATTCTACTCCCTCCGTTCCTAAATATTTGTCTTTTTAGAGATTTCAAATGGACTACAACGTACGGATGTATATAGACATATTTTAGAGTGTAGATTCACTCATTTTGCTCCATATGTAGTCATTTGTTGAAATCTTTAGAAAGACAAATATTTAGGAACGGAGGGAGTAGTAGCAATTTAAACAGTGAACATACTCCGACAGCATACCAAAAGGTCGTTCTTCAGCAAGGGATTAAGAACAGGTATTTCAGCAACAGTTGAGATTGAGAAGCAACAGTAATTTTTAGTGGCATACCCTTTATGAGTCCCCGTGAAATATATAGAAAAAAACAATAAGGAAAAGTAGCTATACATGAATTTTAAAATTGGTCTACAATTATTGATAGCACGAATATAATTTGACACTTCAGAGTAATTGAACAAATACCAATGATTGGGATGAAGAAAACATAAAGTAAGCTAAGAGAAGTCAAGTCATTTTAGTGATTGCTGGATGAGTGCATTCAGCAAATGCGGCTACCTTGAATGCTGCATTATGAGATATTAATATCTCATCAACTGTTAAGTTAAGCACCGACCACATATTAAATATAGAAACATACTTTTGGGCTCAATACAAGGACATCCACCGTATTCAAAAACATTTCAGACTAATGATATACACATATACATGATTGCACATAACAGAGCATGTTGTTCCAGAACTCAAAATTTGCTTCTTCAATCAAAAATATGATGTTATAATTTTCTCCTAAGTCAAACATTCTTTAAGTGAAATTTGGTTTCCATGTTGGTAAATTTATCTACAATTTGATTTAACTTAATTTTTTTGACTTAGAACAAAACTAGAACATCAAATATTTTCAAATGGAGGGAGTATAATCAGCAACAGCAATATGCATTTGTTGAAAGCTCACACGCCTACCTTTTGCCTAAGTGCAACTTCTCATTGCATAGTCAAAGACTGAAAGCACCTTGAATTCATTGCTAAAACTAAACTAGCTCCTTAAGAGTTGAATAATTATGTCAGCAGATGTTTAAGTATAATGGAACTACAAAATATAGAAAACATACAGCATCGGGAATATTAGGATCCGCTCCTGCCTTTAACAGAAACTGCACAAAGTTGGTATAGCCTTTGTGCCCTGTAGCGAACACCAACGGAGTAACCAGAAGGGAGTTCCTTCGATTGACATCAGCACCACCCTGCGAAAAGGATTGTGGAATAAAACGTTTCACGGTTCCATCTCCATGTAAAATCAGTACATAGTAATGAACAAATGTAGACAATAGAATACTTGCCTTAATCAGCAGCTTCATGCATTTCAATGAACGGTACAAAAGAGCACCCATCAGGGCAGTACCCAAACCGGTTACAGTGGTATTAGGCTGAAAGAAGAACGTGAGATTTCTCCTTAGTCCAAGAGTAATAATTCTTATAAAATACAAAGGAACAAACAGACATATATAATGCTTCAATATGTTTAGTTGCAGGCTTGCAGCTGTACTAAAAAGACCAAGTTAGCATGCAAGCTTCTAGTACTTAAAGAGCTAACGCTGCACTATATGTTTGTGACTCCAATGGACAAAGCACAAATGACACATGGAACCATAATTATCTCCAGAGACAAATGAGCACCATACTTTATTCAAACTTGACAATGACACGAACTGAAATTTTCACATCAAGACTCAGAGACAAATTTCATAGGAAGCTCCAACCGTAACTCATTTGGTTTGAAGGATGTAATTGGCTGGTCTATCGGCACCTCGTCGCTCATAAGCGTAAGACTATTTACAAAATTAGGGAGCAAAAAGCATGTGATAATCGCATGATATCATATGATTAGGACATAAACACATCCTAGGTTGAGGTGGCCCTCAAATCAAGCACCCTTTAAGATCATCTAGGACACGATATAATCCGAGAAAATGGATTATGAGATGCCATATGTAAGTTGTCAACACCAACAACCAGAAGCATATGTGAATGTCTACATCTAATGCAAATCAATTCTAGAAAATGAAAAATGAAAATAAGTTTTTTTTTTATCACAAAGGTAAGAGTTATATACATCTGCATGGTGTTCCAACAAAATCTTCACTGTTTTATCCTTTTCATTGGTAGCAGCTTGATGGAGTGGTGTACCACGGCCACAGTCTATGTCAACAGGTACTCCTTTTGAAAGTAGAAACTCAGTAACCTTACAGCTTCTTGTCATGAATAAAATAATTCCACAAGTCATGTGGCAACACATCTAAGTGTACGACAGCAAGGAACTGCTAGTATAGTGACCACGATGGTGTAAATCATAGGTGGGACAAATTTATCCAACTTTGACCAGTTATATTTCAGAAAAAATATCTATATTGACCATATGAAAATTATCACAATATTTCTCTTCTACAATATTATTGGTGTGACCTACACAATAAAGCGATACGCTTGGAAATATAAAAGAAATTGCATGGGTGAGGGGCCAAGGAGCTACCTTTGCATGCCGCATGGTGGAGAACTGTGCGTCCTTTACTATCTGCTTTAGTTACATCACCACCACAATCAAGCAAATACTTCACGGTCAAAACATCGCCGGACTGAGCAGATGTCATAAAGGGTGTCACACCTGCAAAGTCTGCAATCAAAAAGCACAACAACGCAATTCAGACATCTAATAGTGATAAAACATAGACATGAGATATGCTAATTTCCAGAGAAGAGGAAAGAGTTATAGGATTACCTCCAACTCCAGGAGCAGGAGCATTCACGTCTCCCCCCAGTTCCTCCACCAAGTACTTGCAAACTTCAAGATGCCCTCTGCCGGCTGCGAGGTGCAGCACACCAAGGTCACCCATTTCGAAAGAGAAGACCACCCTTGGGTCGACAAGACTCTTTACAGTACCTTTCTCCCAAAGTAAACACCCAAGCATCAACACATTAGTGAAGCAAATTGCCGAATTATAACTAGCTAGAGAACCAAAAGAAAAGGAGACCACATGTGCTGCATGGACAAGAATCTCACAAAGTCAGGCGGGTGTGAAAACTGGTGAGCTTTAGGGAGGGTGCCCTCCACCCCTCCTTAGTTCAATCAAATGAACTAAATCTGTAATTTTGGAAATTTAATCCACTTGATTGAACTAAAGAGGGTTGAAGGTTGCCCATTCATGTCTTGGACACACGGTCAATCAGTGCATCGACCCGACAAAAAGAATAGCGGTGTGATTGTAAAGTCAGAAGATGTGCCCCGTGCAAGGACTTGTTTTTAACCAATTTCTCAACAACTCGCCTATCCCTTTGAAGTTTGAACAGCCCACAAGATCACAATCGCACAAGAAGATTTCATAATTTCGAGAATAATTACTGTGCACACCAAATTTTACACTTATTTGCCTACAATGCGAAAGCTGACACCAAAATTAACAAGGCAATCATGGCAGTACATACAGCAAGAAGAAACCCACCATCATGGTACTACTCCACACAAGTGAAGGGGGGAAATTACGCTAAGAAGGGATCGTTCCTAGTGTCGTGCAAATTAAATAGGATCCCGGATTGGTGCGGCTCATGGAACAATGGTGGCATACGCAGCATCTCATCCTGTGAAAATATATTCTAGCCGCCGGTAATTCGATTAATTACTGCGGCAGCCAAAAGCAAAACCCTAATCGAATCCAACAAATTATGGCCCCGCGAGGCGGGGAAAAGCTCAGGAACATGGGGCGGAAGGAGAGGAGATGAGAGACCAACCTCTGAGACGCTGGAGGTCGCCCTCCAAGGCCGCCCGCAGGGCCGCGTCCTGGCCTGCACACACAAAGCGCGCGGGGCAAAAATCGCCCGTACTCAGAGGGGGGAGAGAGAGCCGAAGAAAGAGAAGGAGAGGAAGAAGAGGGGGGGGCTCGCCGCACTCGTGCCGTCGCCGGAGCTGCGGGCGTAGAGGAACGGCGCCGGCGGAGCCATGGGCCGTCTCGCGCTCGCGCTCGCGGTGGCAGTGAGGCTTCCGGAAGAAGGCTTAGAGCATTACTAGTAGTACCCCTAAACTCTCAAACCCTCAAAAATAACCGCTTTTTTACGGGTTGAGATAAAAAAATCACAAAGAATAGAACCCCTTAACCCTTAAACCCTTAAATTTTTTTAGACGCTCAACCCCTATACTCCTTCCCGGCCTGTAGAAACAGGGGTTGGCAGCCCAACCCCTCGTCGACCCGGTTTCCTCTTCGCGCGTGAGGTAGTTTCGCGCGGGAGGGAGTTTTCAGCTCCCTCCCCAGATCCGCCGCCCTGCCGCCCGCCTCCGGCCACCCCGTCCCGCACCGCCCCGGCCGCCCCTCCGCCTCCCCGCCCCGCCCCGGCCCGCACCGCGGCGACGCCTACCCGCCCCGTCCCGCACCGCGGCGCCGCCTCCCCGCCCGGCCGCGCCTCCTCCTCCCCGTCCCGGCCTCGCCTCCTCCGACCTTGCGCCGCCCCGCCCCGGCCGCCCCTCCCGCCTCCCTGCCCTCCCGCCCCTGCCCTCCCGCCGGCCGCGGCTCCCGCCTGCCGCGGCTGCCCTCCCGCCGAAGCCGCGCCCCCGGCCGCCCTCCCGCCCTGCCCCGGCCGCCGACGCCGCCTCGTCCGAGAGGTGAGGTTTTTTCATTTTTTTCATTTTGTTTCATTTTCTTTTTGTTTCATTTTTTAGCACTAATGAGTGAATGTCCTTTGCAGATGGAGATGAACAATGAGGAGATTGTCATGTCTGATTCGTCGGATTGGTCGACATCTGACGATTCCGACATTGAGGAGTTGTTGCAAGATGACGACGTCGAGATGATGAGCCTCCTCATCGACGTGCAATCGTTTGAAAACCGCGTGAAGCTGATGGATCAGAGGAGAGGGTCGAAGATGGGCCGAGTCACCATCTACCGGAACCGCGCTCTCGGACACGAACATTTGATGGAAGACTACTTCTCCGAGGTACCTACATACCCTCCTCGTCTCTTCCGCAGAAGGTACCGAATGCGGCGTAGTTTGTTTGTGAAGATTGTCACCGATTGTGAGGCCGCCTCATATTACTTTAAACGTCGTAGATCCGCCGCCGGTATCATGGGGTTTAGTGCATATCAAAAGATATCGGCGGCAATGCGGGTACTCGCTTATGGCATACCCGCGGATTATACCGACGAGTATCTTCGCATTGGGCAAGATACGACCACGGAGTCAGTCCGTAGGTTTGCCAAGTTGGTCATCAAGTTGTACGGTGAGCAGTATCTTCGGGCACCAAACGAGGAAGATACAAAAAGATTAATGGAAATGAATGAAAAAAGGGGATGGCCGGGGATGCTAGGTAGTCTTGACTGCATGCATTGGAGGTGGAAAAATTGCCCAAAGGCATGGCACGGAATGTATTGCGGTAAAAGCCGTGATGCTACCATTGTGCTTGAGGCCGTAGCATCTCAGGACACATGGATTTGGCATGCATTCTTTGGGTTGCCAGGAACACTCAATGATATCAATATCCTCAATAGATCTCCTTTGGACGCTCGCTCTGGTTTGGTTTGGGGCACGCTGGGCTCGGTGCACGGCTGTGGCGGAGGCCGCGGGAGCGCCGCCAGCTGCTGGGCGCACGTGAACCCGGTTCACGGGAGCGTCCGCTGGGGAGAGGAAGGGAGCGGGGGACTTGTGTGTTGGAGTCACTGGGACAGTGGGACTGGCTCATCTGCACGCACGGTGGATGACATGGGTGGCCCGCAGGCGAGTTCGGAACCTCAGCCGGGAGATAGCGGGCGGCGGGTAAAAATACAAGTTTGGAATCATTCATGACAAATGCAGGTTCGGCACTCAGGGTTCAACGTCAAGTTTGGAATCATTCATAAACAAGCTAGATCACCAACAAGTAGGATCAACAAGCATACATCTTTCCCCACAAAAAAAAAAGAAAAACAAGCATACATCTTTTTTCAAGGATACATCAACTGTGACGCTATGGGTGGAGGGTGCGTTGATCGAGCCAGGGCTCGATGTCAAGAACATGCTTTCGAGGTGTTGGGTTTGGTTGTGACGCGGTCTTGGTGCTCTGTGTTCTTTTTCTCGAATACTCACGAGTGTGCGGATCATATCTTATAAAATTGGGGGGGGGGGGGGGGGGTATAGAACCCAAACCACCGTTGTGTTCTGCCTCTTTGCCACTTGTGGCTGGAGGACGTACAAGGTGAGTGGTGTGTCGTTGTAGTCGTGGTATGCTTGTTTTCATGCTTTGTATGCCGTTCGGCATCGTATCTGCCATCTTGGCACTTCTTCTATGAATCTATACACCAATGTATCCTTGAAAAAATAATGACAAAATGCATTGTTCATCATTCATCTGCAAATTCGTTCATTCAACACATCATTCATTCAACTAGTTCAACATCAATACGAAGACATCATTCATTCAACTAGTTCTACGTCAACATAAAAAGGGAATAGTTCAACTAGTTCTACGCCAACATCAAAAAAGGAATAGTTCAACAAGTTCAACCTCAAAAGAAAGTACTTGGTCATGATCAACATCAAATAGTTCAACGGGTTCAACACTCAAAGTTCAGCATCATTCAACAACTCATCACTTGTTTCACTTGTTACCAAGTACTCCATCATCCTTCGGTCTTTTCCCTGGTCCTCTTCTATGTAGGTCTAGCACCATCACCTCTTGATGAACTAGGTCCAGCAACTCTTGGAGCAGATCATGGTGCTCTAGCAGTAGCTCTTTGGAGCAGAAGATGATCTTGGGGGCCTTGGAGAAGGACCTCTTTGGAGCAAAAGAACTTGGAGGATGAGCTCTTGGAGAATTAGTTGTTGGGGCCTCTGTTGAAGAATATCTTGTAGCAGGAACACTTGGATTAGAAGCTCTTGGATAAGGAGCAGTTGTGGTCTTTTTAGAAAAGAGGCACTTGGATCGGGAGGGGTTCCAACAACTATTGTTGTAGATGAAGAAGCAGTGCCAGAGGAAGAGCATGGAGCACCTCGGGCAGATCTATTTATCCGAAACAAACCAAAAAAAAAGGAAATTAATTATTGGCAACATATTTTCATTATAAAATGAAATGCAAGTGCAAGTCACCAGATGTTTATTTCTTCAAATCATAAGTCCGGGCTTAAGGATCGATGCAATCGGTGTATCTCCACAAATTAAACTTAACATCACATGTCACATCTTCCAAGCTACACAGAGAAAGATAAATTACGAAAAATAATAAACATATCGCCAATTCGTCATTTACAAACCCTAATTCCCAATTTCCCACATACAGAAACCCTAATCGATCAATGCAGATTGGCGGGGGAGAACTTACTCGACACCCCTAGACCGAAGGTAAAATGGTGGTTGTACTTTGGGCTGGCCTTCCAGAACTTGGCCATGGCCATTGTTGTCGCTCTCGATTTGAGGTCATACAGTGACGGGGAGTGCTCTGATGCGGCAGGGGGTCGCCACAGTCGATCCGGTCCTACTCCAACACGCCGCTAGGTCTCCGCCGTTGGGATCCACTGTCTGTTCCGACACTTTGCCAAGCAGTCGGTACCGTCATCGCTTTGTGTCGCATGAGCGAGAGTGGAAAGTGACGAGGAGGGTCAGAGAATCGGGGAAGGGGGAAACGGTTGGGCTAGGCACCGCTAGGTGTCACCCCACGGTCATTGTTAGTTTCGTTGTCAAAATGCGCTCAATCAAGCTTTTAGTGCGTTATTGTTTGTTTTATTGTCAAAACGCACTCAATCAAGCTTTTAGTGCTTTCGGCAAAATAAAAAATAGTGAAACCGATGTTTTTTTCAAGCTATTACTCAAACCGTGATTTTCTTTTAGAAGTCGCATGGGATTATGTTGGTGGCATCTTACTCACTAATTAGTACATACAGGTAAGTGTAAGCTGAACTAAACACCGAGTTTGCACTTGTAAAAGAGACAACACTTTCAACACTCGGGTGCCTCTACGCCCTCTATGAACAGTAAACTGAAAAAGAAAATGATAACAAAATCAAAAAAAATCTGAATCTTTGGAACATAAAACATGATCAAACATTCGATGTTGCAAAGTTTCAGCCTCAAATAACAGTCAAGGAGCCCTCACCTAAAAAAACAAAATCAGTGTTCAAAGTTTATGTGCACTTTTGAACACTAATTTTGTTATTTTTGGTGAAGGCTCCTCGAGTGTTATTTGTGGCTGAAAATTTGCAAGAACGTCAAAAATTTGATCATCTTTGATCCCCAAAGTTTCAGATATATATTTTTTGAATTTACTGTTCATAAGGGTGTAGGGGCACCCGGTAGCTGTCACACCTTTCTCCTTGCAAAAGCTCTCGATCACTTAACCAAGGCACACTCCATTGTACTTGCATCAAGTATCAATACGATAACACTTACTCCATCATTTTTATGTCTCAATGACTGTATCATAGTAGGATAGTATACAGCATTATTCCATCATTTTTATGTCTCAAAACGTAGGTCTTCGCACTAGGCAAAAATGAGCCATGAAGGAACCTACCTGGGTTGTTAAACAGTTTGAAACAATTCACAAGCAAAACCCCTTTTTAATACATGTATGGATAACTTTAGTTCTCACGTGAACCTAGCTCATATAGCAAATGCCACAAACCTCTCATTCTCTATGGTTTATGTGCCCCTAGCAACTTTGGCACTCGACGGACCGTGGTACTGTACTATTAGAAAACAGGGCTTTGGTTGAGACCTGGGTAAGGGCATTAATCCCGGTCCACTCATGAACCGGGACAAAAGGGGGCATTAGTCCCGGTTCGTGAGGCTAGGGGGCCGGCCAGGCCTCGGGAGCCATTGGTCCCGGTTCGTCTGACCCCTTTGGACCCGGTTCCAGACACAAACCAGGACCAATGGGCCTCGCTCCTGGCCCACAATCTTTAGTCCCGGTTGGTGGCTGGAACTAAGACTAAATGTGGTCCTTTAGTTTAGGTTTTAGCCACCAACCGAGACTAAAGAGAGCCTATATATACCCCCTGCCCGCGAGCAGAGCATTGCACTGCTCTTTTTTTTGGCCGGCCGTGGGAGAGCTTTGTAGTGCTCTAGCTCACCTCCTATGCACATGAGGTGTTCGATGAAATGACCGAGCCACACTTAAGCTTTCTCCTCTCGAAGCTCCTTGTCCAAACTCCATTTTCCTCATGATTTGTCTAGGTTTGGCGGCCCGTCCTGTCCCGTTCCGTCCTCACCGCCGTCGATCGCTCACGCCGATCTCGTCACCGGCACCACCGTGGCGAGCCTCTTGTTTTCTTTCTAAAAAAAAATCTTACTTGTATGATTTAGATTGATACTTGTATAATTTTCTTACTTTTATTATTGTTTGTTATTATATAGTGCGATGGTTTTGGTATCCGCCCCCGTCGGCCCTCTTCCTGTCTATGATTCGGATGTGGTATATATTATCTTTTATAACTATTTGTTTCATTTAGTGTTTATGACAATTGTGCCAACCAACATGACATAGATGTTTTATCTATGAGGTATGTGAACCGGAAATTCCAACCCACCCTCTTGTCGAGAGGTTAAATTTAGTTGAAAAAGAAAATGATTACTTGAAGAAAAAATTGAAAAGAATTGAGGAGGAGAAGATGGCATTGGAGTTGCATGTTGCGGATATCGTCGATGATCACAAGATCAAGATGGATAAAATGTGCTTGAAGATTAGAAAGATTAAAAAATATGTCATTCATACTGAGGCTTGGTATCATTATGCCCTTGGATCAATTGTTACCTTAGTTGCGATTGTGGTCGCATTTGTTGTTGCATTGAAATGTTTTACATAGTTTTAATGTATGGTTTAATTAGATGCTCTAGAGAGCTATATGTTGTTCAATGAGAACTATGTATGAACTTTATGCATTTATTTTTTCAGTAATAACATTTGATCACTACTATACTTTGGTTTTAATGTGATGATGAACTTCTATTAATTTGGTCATTTCTCTATTCATGATGTTCCGTAATAGTTTTTGCCACACTTAATTATATATAATGCACGCAGATGAACCGGCAATGGATGTACGGTGACAGACGCACCTCCGAGTACATTAAGGGCGAGCATAATTTTCTCAAAGTGGCTGAGGCAAACAAGCAGAATGGTTTCATGTGTTGTCCATGCCCTATCTGCGGGAATACGAAGTCTTACTATGACGCGAAAACCCTTCACATCCACCTGCTTGAGAAGGATTTCATGCCACACTATAATGTTTGGACCAAGCACGAAGAAAGAGGGGTTATGATGGAAGACAATGAAGAAAAAGAGGATGATGACAAGTATGTGCCCCCTGAATACGGTGATGCTGCAACGGGGGAAGCTGAAGATCAAGAGGAACCAGATGATGTGCCCGATGATCATCTTCGTCGGGTCATTGTTGATGCAAAGAGACAATGCGAAAGTGAAAAGGAGAAGTTGAAGTTTGATCGCATGTTAGAGGATCACAAAAAAGGGTTATACCCTAATTGCAAAGATGGCAACACAAAGCTCGGTACCACACTGGAATTGCTGCAATGGAAGGCAGACAATGGTGTATCTGACAACGGATTTGAGAAGCTACTGAAAATATTGAAGAAGAAGCTTCCAAAGGATAACGAATTGCCCGACAGTACATACGGAACAAAGAAGGTTCTATGCCCTCTAGGATTGGAGGTGCAGAAGATACATGCATGCCCAAATGACTGCATCCTCTACCGCGGTGCGTACGAGGATTTGAACGCATGCCCAGTATGCGGTGCATTGCGGTATAAGATCGGACGAGATGATCCTGGTGATGTTGACGACGAGCGCCCCTGGAGAAGGGTTCCTGCCAAGGTGATGTGGTATGCTCCTATAATAATACCACGGTTGAAACATCTGTTCAGAAACAAAGAGCATGCCAAGTTGATGCGATGGCACAAAGAGGACTGTAGGAAAGACGGGAAGTTGAGAGCACCCGCTGACGGGTCACAGTGGAGAAAAATCGAGAGAAAGTGGGGGGACTTTGCAGGTGACACAAGGAACATATGGTTTGGTTTAAGCACGGAAGACATTAATCCTTTTGGGGAGCAGAGCAGCAATCATAGCACCTGGCCCGTGACTCTATGTATATATAACCTTCCTCCTTGGTCGTGCATGAAGCGGAAGTTCTGATGCAGAGCATCCTTCCATCATCCCCATGGACTCTACACCAACACATCAAGCCCCACGTGGACCCATGACAAGAGCTAGAGCGCGTGCAATGGAAATCGAGGTGAACTCCTTCCTAGTTGACATGCATATGGATACAAGTGGAACTTGGTTGCTACCTCACCAAAATACTCTATGCATCATTAGGTATGAAGAGGAGCCCTTCCAAGCAGCTGAGGAACACCCCCAGGTCCAAGGAGAAGTGACCCAAGTCACCAAGGATGAAGAACAAGATGAACAACAGCTGGACAGGAAGTCCCAGGCAACGCCGTGCACACGGGCCCCCAAGACCCCGTGCCCATGGACTACACAGGGAGCTACGGCTGTAGCACCCCATGCACACTGGCGTGTACCATGCGCACGGGCCCAACTTACCCCGTGCGCATGGGCCTCCCAGGATGGCCCGCTGAGATTTCCCCTTTGCCCTCCTCTCCATCTCCTTCGACCCCAAAGTTATATAAGTCGTACCTAGGACCATGTTTAGGGTTAGCAAAGACATAGATGAGAAGTTGAGAGCTTTGCTCCTTCTACCACCTCCATTGGAGACCAGGGCCTCTTTGGAGGAGATCCACTTGTGGATACCAAGACCTCCATCTTGGAGAAGACTGCATCAAGACCTCATCTCCTAGGAGTGGGAAGAACTTATACATTGTATCTTTCCTTTGATTGTGTTTGTGAACTTGTGGATCTTGTGTTGCTATTCTAGTGGATGTGTAATTGGGTATTGTTGGAGTGATTTCCTCTTTGTGTTTCTTGGTGTTCATCCTTTTTTCCCCTCCAAGTTTGAAAAGATCCATCTTAGGGTTCTACCCTACAACATCTTTGTATCATGAGCAAGGTTGAATCACATCTTGGAGTCCCTACCTTCCACTTTCTAGCTTGATTTTGTTGTTTTTCGTCCTAAGCCGAAAATCCCCACCAAAAATAGCCCCAATTTTTTGGGGCAATTTGTTTGATCTTGTGAGATTTGGTTCATTTGATCCATGAACACTAGTAGAAAAAGGGTCAAATATGAAGCACATTAGTGTCGGTTTGATTTTGAGCCGGCACTAACGTGTCCATTAGTGCCGGTTCCAACGGCTAGCCGGCCGCTCTCATTAGCACCGGTTCGTGGTGAACCTTTAGCACCGGTTCGTGCCACGAACCGGTACTAAAAAGAGTGGTGGCAGGATGTTGTCAGTCTGGGGCCCCTCCAGGACCTTTAGTACCGGTTCGTGGCACGAACCGGTACTAAAGGTCATCCTACATAAACCCTTCGTCCACCCGAGCTCGCTCTGTTCTTCCCCTTTCCCCTCTCCTCCTCTGTTCTTCCCCTCTCTTCCTCGAGCTCATCACACATTTTTCCCAAAATTTGTCAAGATTTGAAGGCCCCCATCCATTCAAATGATCACAAAGGTTAGCAACTTTGTCCTTTCATCTCTCATTGCTAGATTAGCTCTTTCAATGCTTTGTATAGTGATTAATTTGTGAGTTTAGTAATTTGGGAGGAATTATATGTGCTAGTATTTGATTTATATGCAATTTGAGGTCAAAAATAACACTTAGTTTGTATATGTAGGTGTGGTTTACTTAGTGCCTTCTAAATCTCCGTCGTAACCACCATCGATCGCCCGCACCGTCCCGTCGCTGGCACCACCTTGTGGTGAGGCTCTTGTTCATGAATGTTTTACATTAGCAAATTGATGTTTGTGTGATTTGGATATATAGTTACTCGTATAATTATCTTACACATACATTGTTTGTCATACATAGTGCCATGGTTTTGATATCCGTCCCCGTCGGCCCTCGTCCTTGTTATGATTCGGATGTGGTATATTCTCTTTTAAAACTAGTTGTTGCATTTCGTGTTTATGACAAATTATGCCCGTCAAGTTGACATAGATATTTTTATCTAGGAGGTATGTGAATCGGAAATTCCAACCGACCCTATTGTCGAGAGGTTAAATTTAGTTGAAAGAGAAAACGAGTATTTGAAAGCAAAATTGAAAATAATTGAGGGGGAGAAGATGGAATTGGAGTTGCATGTTGCCGATGTCGTCGATGATCACAAGATCAAGATGGAGAAAATGCGCTTGAAGATTAGAAAGATTAGAAAATATGCCATTGATAGTGTGGCTTGGTATCATTATGTTGTTGGACCAATTGTTAACTTAGTTGCGATCTTGATCGCATTTTTTGTTGCATTTAAATTCTTTAGCTAGAGAGTTATTTGTATGTTGCATTTAATTAAGTGTTGTATATGAACTTTATGTATGAACTTGTATTAATTTGGTCTATTCGGTTTTGTGTAATGAAGATGAGCCGACAATGGATGTATGATGACCGATGCTCTCCCGAGTTCATTAATGGCGTGCATACTTTTTTGCTTGCCGCTGAGGCAAACAAGCGGGCAGATGGTTTTATGCCTTGTCCATGTGCTGGCTGTAAGAATGGTCACAATTACTCCATGTCAAGAACCATTCACGTCCACCTATTTGAGTCCAGTTTCATGCCCCACTATAATGTTTGGACCAAGCACGGAGAAAGAGGGGTTATGATGTAAGACAATGAAGAAGAAGAGGACGACGACAACTATCCTGGCCATGGGTTCCCTGAATACGATGATACAACAATGGGGGAAGAAGCTGAGCCGGCAATGCGGGAAGAAGCTGAAGAAGAGGCATCAGATGAGCCCGCTGATGATCTAGGTCGGGCCATTGCCGATGCAAAGAGAAACTACGCAAGTGATTTGGAGAAGAAGAAGTTGCAGCGCATGTTAGAGGATCACAAGAAATTGTTGTACCCGAATTGCGAAGCTGACAAAAAAAGTTGGGCACCACACTGTAATTGCTGCAATGGAAGGCAGAGAATGGTGTATCTGACAAGGGATTTGGAAAGTTGCTAGTAATGATAAAGAATATTCTTCCAAAGGAAAACGAATTGCCCGAGAGTACGTATGAAGCAAAGAAGGTTGTCTACCCTCTAGGGTTAGATGTGCAAAAGATACATGCATGCCCTAATGACTGCATCCTATACCGCGGTGAGTACGAGGATTTGAACGCTTGCCCGGTATGCAGTGCATTGTGTTATAAGATCAGTCGCAATGACCCTGGTGATGTCGAGGGCGAGCGCCCCAGGAAGAAGATTCCTGCCAAGGTGATGTGGTATGCTCCTATAATACCACGGTTGAAACGTTTGTTCCAAAACAAAGAGCATGCAAAGGCGATGCGGTGGCGCGGAGAAGACCATAAGAAAGACAGAAAGTTGAGAGTACCCGCTGATGGGTCGCAGTGGAGAAAAATCGAGAGAAAGTACTGGGAGGAGTTTGCAGGTGACCCAAGGAACGTATGGTTTGGTCTAAGCGCAGATGGCATTAATCCTTTTGGGGAGCAGAGCAGCAACCATAGCACCTGGCCTGTGACTCTATGTTTGTATAACCTTCCTCCTTAGTTGTGCATGAAGCGGAAGTTCATTATGATGCCAGTGCTCATCCAAGGCCCTAAGCAACCCGGCAACGACATTGATGTGTACCTAAGGCCATTACTTGAAGAACTATAACAGTTGTGGAATGGAACAGGTGTACGTGCGCGGGATGAGCACGGATAGGAAGTATTTGACCTAAAGGTGTTGTTGTTCGTGACCATCAATGATTGGCCTGCTCTCAGTAACCTTTCAGGACGAACAAATAAGGGATATTGGAAAGACCTAGAGGTCTGCTCTGCAATTGTCGTGATGCACGTGACGAAGAATCTTTGCCTGACCCTACTTGGCTTCTTGGGCGTGTATGGGAAGACAAAAGATACATCAGAGGCACGGGAGGACTAGCAATGTATGCACAGAAAAGACGGCATACATCAGGGTTAGGCCAGCTACGCTCTTACCAAAGAAGAGAAGGAAATCTTCTTTGAATGCCTGCTCAGTATGAAGGTACCGTCTGGCTTCTCGTCGAATATAAAGGGAATAATAAATATGGCAAAGAAAAAGTTCCAGAACCTAAAGTCTCATGACTGCCACGTGATTATGACGCAACTGCTTCCGGTTGCATTGAGGGGGCTTCTACCGGAAAACGTTCGATTAGCTATTGTGAAGCTATGTGCATTCCTGAATGCAATCTCTCAGAAGGTAATCGATCGACAAATCATACCAAGGTTACAGAATGATTTGGTGCAATGTCTTGTCAATTTCAAGTTGGTGTTCCCACCATCCTTCTTCGACATCATGATGCACGTCCTAGTTCACCTTTGCGAAGAGATTAACATTTTGGGTCCTGTATTTCTACACAATATGTTCCCCTTTGAGAGGTTCATGGGAGTCTTGAAGAAATATGTTCATAACCGTGCTAGGCCAGAAGGAAGCATCTCGAAGGGCCATGAAAATGAGGAGGTCATTGAGTTTTGTATTGACTTTATTCCTGACCTTAAGCCGATTGGTGTTCCTGAATCGCGGCATAAGGGCAGACTGGATGGAAAAGGCACGCTAGGAGGGGATCAAATAATATGTATGGACGGGCATTCTCTCATTGAAGCACACTACACAGTTCTACAGAATTCTGCCTTGGTGGCTCCGTATATGGAGGAACACAAGAATTTTCTACACTCCAAACACCGGGGCAGTCTGACGACTGGATTACACGTGAACAAACGAGGACTTTCACAGGTTGGTTGCAGAAACGTGCCATGCATGATGGCGATATTGAAGATGACCTGTACTCGCTGTCCCAGTTACCATCTTCGAATATAATGACTTTCAAAGGGTACGAGATAAATGGGAATACATTTTACACGATCGCCCAAGATAAGAAGAGCACCAACCAAAACAGTGGTGTCCGCTTTGATGCAACAACCAACACGGGAAAGGAAACATATTATGGTTACATAGAGGACATATGGGAACTTAACTATGGAGGTGGTTTGAAGGTCCCTTTGTTTTGGTGCAAATGGGTCAATATGACACGAGGTGGGGTAACGGAAGACCCGCAGTACTGAATGACAACAGTGGATCTCAACAATCTTGCGTATGCAGACGAACCATTCGTCCTAGCCAATGATGTGGCGCAGGTTTTTTATGTGAAAGACATGTCTACCAGGCCAAGAAAAAGAAAAGATAAGGAAACAAATGGATCATACGACGAGCCAAAGCGCCACATAGTTCTTTCAGGGAAAAGAAACATCATGGGAGTGGATGACAAGACAGACATGTCAGAAGATTGTGAAAAGTTAGATGAAATTTCTCCATTCACAGTAAATATTGACCCGAGCATCCAGTTAAATGATGAAGATTTTCCATGGCTACGGCGCAAAGGGACACACACGAAGAAAAACTTTCACACCCAAAGATCGACTTCACTATCATCACTTTCTTCTATGTTTCACACCCATGAGGGAATCTCTGTAATAGTTAGGGTAGTTATGTGTTTTGGCATTTGAAACGCGAAGAAATTTTATGTGCAAACAAACTCTTTCATGCATTTACTGATTTTTTTCAGCTAAATGACCCTGAATAACCGAATATCAGGGTTTCGGACGAAAACTCATCTGTTACAAAGGCATTTCATTTTTAAATAACCAAAGCATTACCAAATTGAATATAATGATAGAACACACTAATATTAAACATAAGAAAAAAGAATCATTGAAAAATCTATTTTCAAAGTTAAGTTATTCACAAACTAGTGATTCACACAAATTTCAAATAATTTAAAATTTAAACTATTCATATGTGAAAACTACCGGCACTAACAGAAAGTTTGTAACTTTTTGTACCTAAAGCAAAAATATTCACAAAGAAACTCTAAATACAGCAAAAAAACAACTCAAAAATAAATAAAACAATAAAAAAGCCCGCCTACTGGGCCAGAGTGGCCTGCATACGACTAGAAACACAATGTGTTGTTGGGCCAGGATGCAGGCCCGCAAAGGCCCAGTAGGCCCACAGGGCAGCAGAGAACAGGTAGGCCCAGTAGGCCTGCTTTGGAGAGGAGCTCGAGAGAGCTACCGCAGTGGGGCTTATAAACCAATGCGGACGCCCCTCGGCTAGCAAGGTGGGACTAAACTTGCCACACCGCAGCTGTGCCAGCGCACCCCCTTTAGTACCGGGTGGTGGCTCCAACCGGTACTAAAGAGGTGGTCTTTAGTATCGGTTGGTGCCACCACCCGGTTCTAAAGGGAGTGCGCTACCCGCCGCTTCGCCTGGCCAAAACAACCCTTTAGTACCGGTTGGTGGCTCCAACCGGTACTAAAGGTGCCTCCTATATAAGAAGCACTTACGAATTTTTCGTCAGTTTCGTTCTCCCTCTGCTTCTTCTCCTCTGCCCCGTCGCCGCCGCCCCTCATTGCCGCCCTCGTCGCCGTCCCTGTCACCGTCGCCGCCCCGGCCGTCCCCGCCCCTCATCGCCGCCCTCGTCATCGTGCCCGTCCCCATCGTCCCGGTCGCCGCGCCCCGCCCCGTCGTCGCTGCCCCGTCCCGTCGTCCCCGCCCGTCCCGTCCCCGTCCCCGTCGTCGCCCCCCGTCACCGGTGAGCTCATGTCCCGGCCGCCATGTCCACACACACACACACATTAGTTTTTTAGTTATAGAAATTTTTCTATTTTTTAGTTATAGAAATATCTATTGAAATGTTAGAAATTTTTCTGTTTTTTAGTTATAGAAATATTAGAAATGTTATAGAAATGTTAGTTATATAGAAATGTTATAATTTTTTTCTATCTTTTAGTTATAGAAATATCTATAGAAATGTTAGCAATTTTTCTGTTTTTTAGTTATAGAAATATTTATAGAAATGTTAGCAATTCTGTTTTTTAGTTATAGAAATATTAGAAATGTTATAGAAATGTTAGTTATATATATAGAATTGTTAGAATTTGCATATAGAATTTTAGTTATCGCTATCCAATCATTTAAAAAATGTTACTTTTTGCGGGCATATAGTATTTGTTTTGGACAATATGCCCGACCCGCATCCTCGTCGTGGACCCGTTCGCGACGATGTCTGGCTGACCCATGTCTGGGACTGGGCTCCGCCGGGCTGGCACTGGGAGGTGCTACCTGGAGGGGCGTGCCGGTTGGTGAGGAACCCGGCCTCGGGTCCCGTCGTCGACCCTGATCTCCTTTGGTGGCGTTCGCGTGGGCCACATTTGGTGCAGAGGGAGCCGGCCCCGCCGGAGGTGGTGCGTCGCCGTGTCAGGGAGGAGGACGAGCACGTCCATCGCTACATGGCTGCTATGGACGTCAGGTTCTCCAATACTTGGCAGGTTCCTTGGGCAGATGACCAGAGATATGATCATGTGATGGTTCCTTCTCTTTGGGTGTCCACCGCTCGCGCCTCAGGAACCGCGAGTGGCCTAGATTCTTCTGTAGTACTCGATCTTTATTAGGTACCTAGCCAGTGATGTATTCGAGATTATATATATTATTCGAGACGATGTATTCGAGATTATATATTAATTGAGACGATGCATATTATGTACTATATGATTCAGTTTTTCCTTATTGATTGCATCCATGCATTGTAATTTGAATACTAAATTGTTTTATATTACTTCTGTATTAGTTAAGTAAAAGCTATGGCGGACAATAGTGGCAGAGAGAGAGAAGAGGAATTGTTCGACATCATACGCAGCCCTCGCAGGCTAGATGATCTGAATGAAGCAGATGACGGCTCCCAATATCTGAACAATACCGGAGAGGGTGATGATAAGATATTCAATCTCGACGACCTAGCTGATGAAGTGATGAACTATGATTATGATTATGATGATGCAGACAATGTTTATGATGACACAGACAATGCTGATCTTGAAATAACAAAGACTACCGGCGAGGTATATTTATATAAGTAGGAATCTGGTGATCATCACATGTTTTTTTATTTGAAGATATATTAACGAATCGATCTTTCTTCTTTCAGCCCTCCGGATCGAGCAAATTTGCTTCTACAGACAGCAGGACAAAGCGAGGCCCGGGTAAAAAGTTGAAGGAGGGTGTAAAGTACAACATCGACTCCATCAAAGCTAGTGGCGAACCCCTCACGCCTAAGAACATTGCGAACAAGTGGACTCGTCAGTGCGGAGTTCTTGTGAAGGACCAACTCCCGATCTCCATTCAAGAATGGAAAGAGCCAAAAACTAAACGTCTAGGTGTTACTTGGGTCGGCGAAAGAGAAAAAAAACCTTTGGGAATCTCTGATGGAACATTTCACCCTACCAGATTATTTCACTGAGGCAGATGTGCCGAAAGTCAAGGACGCTGCTCTTAAGAAGATGGCAATTGCATTCAACACCCACAAGAAAACTGTATGGGCCAACTACCTCGCTGCAGAAAAGAAGACTCCAGAATTCATGGGAACACTGGAGAAGCAAAGAGAACACTGGGCCGATTTCGTGAAATTTAAGGAATCAGAATTATCTAAGGAATGATCGAGAAAAAACAAGGCCAATGCCGCAAAAAAGACGCAGTTCCATAGGCTGGGTCCAGGTGGCTATGCGGTTGGAATGCCTAAGTGGGATAAGTCTGAGCAAGAGATGGAGGATGCAGGGATGACTCTGGTTACTAGGAGCTGGCCCCCAGGTGCAGAACTTGGTTCTATGCACATGGGGGGGGGGCGTTGGACCCGAAGACAGGCCTGGTTTCGAAGAAGGCAAGTCTAAAAGGAGCCGAACAAAAGATACTTGACGCAATAGAAGATGCTCGAAAGGGGGTGTTCACGCCCAACAGAGAGAACGACGAGCTTACGCGCGCCTTGGAAAATCCTGAACACCCGGGAAGAACACGAGGCAAGGGCGTTATTCCCTGGTATGAGGGCTTTTCGGAATGGAACAACGACTACAGGACCCGTGCAAGAAAGAAGATGGAGGAGGAGAAGAAGAGGAAGCTGGAGGAGGAGCAGAGGAAGCAGGACGCAGAACGCCTTCAAGGCCTAGAAGCAAGGCACACAGACTTGACACTCAAATTCCAGCAGCAGCAGCAGCAGATCGACTCACTTAGCCAGGAAAGGGGGTCTCAAGAGCGGTAGTAGTAAGTGGATGATCGTACAACATTGGATAGCACCATCCCATCCATGCCGAGAAGCAGCGTTGGTTCCGCCCCGGGCGACACACTGCTGGATACATACCCTGTGGATGACATCAACGAGAACACTAAATGTGAGCTACACTTCAAAGTAAAGAACATATCTGTGAAGGCGGCGGATGCCATTGCTTATACAAATCCCCCCGGAGCAACCTACCATTGTGAAACAATTCCAGTCGGCTATGCTCGTGTCATGGTTGATGAGGTGGTGGACCATTATTCAGGGGTACAACTTGACATTCATGGAGGTGATGACGAGTGCACACTGGGAGAGGCCATACATCGTATCATCCTATGGAGAAAGGATTGCATCATCTTTCGAAGTCCACCGCCACCGCGTCTGCCGACTCCTCCTTGAAGTCCGCCACCGAGTCAGCAGACTCCCGCTCCTCCAAGTCCACGAACGCGTGAGCCGACTCCTCCTCAAAGTACACCACCTCCTCCAAGTCCACAAACGCGTGAGTAGACTCTTGCTTGAAGTCCGGCACAGCGTTAGGCCACTCCTCCTGTTTCAAGTCTGACACCGTGTCAGGCCACACCTCCTGCTTCAAGTCCGGCACAGCGTCAGACCACTCCTCCTGCTCCAACTCACCCACGTCAGCCGTCTCCGCTGTCTCAGCAATCGCAGAAGAGACATGCCGCAGCTATGGTGCATAGCGGTACGAGTTGAGGTAGTACAGGAAGTACAGGCGGAGACAAGCAATATAAATATGGTCCAAGCTTCGCTCTTCTTCCTCAGAGGCTTACGAGATGACCGAGGAGCAAAACATAGCCATAGTGTGGGCCCAAGTGGACGCCCATTTTGGACCAAATCCGGCACCGCCGCCAATGGAGAAAGTGCATGAGGAAAAGATTGACCACTTCATTCGTATGGCTAGACCACCAGCTCCCAAGCCTGTTGACTCAGACTATGAGCGCCAAATCAGGAAGGCACATCGAGCACGACTACAGAAGGAAGCAATCTCGAGCTCGAGCCAACAAGCAGCTGGCAAAAAATGCGGGAAAACTGTTCCCCAGCTGGGAGAACAGGCGGCACAATCGACCCCCCCCCCCGCTTGTTGTGCCAACAACACATTAGAGGAGTACGCGCACCCAATATTATTGTGGGCAAACCGTTAACGTTCCCCAACTGGGCGATGTGGTAATAACGGAGGAGCATATAATGCAGGCTGAAATGATCAAGATCACTGTTGGACAACTCCTCGAAATTGAGCCCATGTCCCCGCTTAGAGATGAGGAAATAAAACGGAAATATGTCCGGGGAAAACCTTTGGTCGAGCCAGACAAGGTCAAGAACCTCCCAACAAGAATGTATGGATTGCATCAATGGTACATGCACATTACCAAGATTTCCAATCGAGAGTCCCTCATGGTGAATGTCAAGGAGGAGCATTACTTCCATGAGAAAGCTCTGTCCGTTGAGTATTCAGAACCGTTTCAGTTATAGAATCAAGACGCACTCGACAAATTTATCGTTAGTTGCTATTGTCTGTAAGTGATTTCTTTCTGTAATTTAAGTCTCAAGCTAGATGTAGTGATCATTTTGATCAATCATTACATGTAATTATCCTCACTATATTCTTTTCTATGGTATTATATGCAGGATGAAGATGTATGAAATGAAAAAATCCGGACGCTATGGCATTGGGTTAATTGACCCAAAATACCATTAATGAGTACACATGGAATCTTCCAAGTTGTTGAGTAAGTTTAGAGGAAAGCATGCTAGAGTTCTTCAAGCGCCTCAATACCAATGAAGATATACTACTTCCTTACAACTTCCGGTGAGTCACACTGTCTTGTACTACAAATTCTGTTTTTGCTTACTAGCTAGCTAGATGTTAATAATTAAGTGTATAGGATTTACGGTAGTTGATTAGTGTTATGCACATGCCCGCTTAATTAAGACATGCAAACGTGTGCGCATGCAGTTTCCACTGGATCTTGTTAGACATTAAAGTTGACGAAGGAAAAGTTGAAGTATTAGACTCACTACTTAAAGAAGAAAGTGGCTACACCACCGTGAAGGGGATAGTCAACAGGTAATTTCAATCAGTATTAACTATATTTCGGCCTATTTAGTTCGTCATTTCCTGATATGAACTATTTAGTAACCCCTTTATTAATTTTCTTTGCCAGTGGGCAGGGCTTGGGCAAAGTTCATCAAGGTGACTCTAAGCAAATGGGCAAAAAAGCTATTTTGGTATCGACCAAAGGTAAGTAATTAAGTAGTACGAGCTAGCTAGCTAGTTACCATCTATTTAATTCTTGTTTCAATACCATTAATTAATTATCATGCTTGATTAATCATTATCTGATTCAATCCCATTCTTGTAAAGGCCCTGAAGCAGGCGTCGGGGAATGATCTGTGTGCATTCTACGTTTGCGAGAACATTCGCATGATGGCGTCCGAAAGGAGCAGATCTCAAAGACAGGATTGGGTACGTTTGTCAGAACACTATTCACACCATTATCGATATCTAGTCACACAACTAATACACATGCATATTGATCTCCTTCTTAACAGTTCAGAGAGGTGTAGGAGCAGCTCCTACCAATGGACCGCATACTAGCACTTCAAGAGGAAATAGCGGGATTTTTGCTCGACCAGGTCATAGATCCCAAAGGAGAATACTATTACCCGCTACTGCCCCCATGAACCACACTTGTCATCATGCTCCGAAGGCACCAAGGCAACATGTTAGAGAAATTGTATATATATACATGTGTATGTGTGAATAATTAATGGTGTTCGTTGTGAGACATTCAATGATATATATTTATATATATATATATATATATGCGGTTCTACGTACGAGAAAATCTATTTATATATATGCATAACGTGTACAATTTGTAGTATCGTAAAATACCAGCAAACAAAAAAGAATTAAATGGAAAACACAAAATTAATGGAAAATAAAAAATAAAACCAAAACCACCCCAAACATTTAGTACCGGTTGGTGTTACCTGCTACGTCTTGAGCTTGCGTTGGTTTTCCTTGAAGAGGAAAGGGTGATGCAGCAATACTAGCGTAAGTATTTCCCTCAGTTTTTGAGAACCAAGGTATCAATCCAGTAGGAGGCTCCTCAAAAGTCCCACGCACCTACACAAACAAACAAAGAACTCGCAACCAACGCAATAAAGGGGTTGTCAATCCCTTCACAGCCACTTGCGAAAGTGAGATCTGATAGAGATAGTATGATAAGATAAATATATTTTTGGTATTTTATAATATAGATGCAAAAAGTAAAGATGCAAATAAAAGTAGATTGGAAGCAAATATGATAAGAGATAGACCCGGGGGCCATAGGTTTCACTAGAGGCTTCTCTCAAGATAGCATAAGTATTGCGGTGGGTGAACAAATTACTGTCGAGCAATTGATAGAAAAGCGAATAATTATGAGATTATCTAGGCATGATCATGTATATAGGAATCACGTCCGCAACAAGTAGACTGACTCCTACCTGCATCTACTACTATTACTCCACACATCGACCGACTCCTGTGTGCATCTAGAGTATTAAGTTCGCAAAGAATAGAGTAACGCATTAAGCAAGATGACATGATGTAGAGGGATAAACTCATGCAATATGATATAAACCCCATCTTTTTATCCTTGATGGCAACAGTACAATACGTGCCTTGAAACCCTTTCTGTCACTGGGTAAGGACACCATAAGATTGAACCCAAAGCTAAGCACTTCTCCCATGGCAAGAAAGATCAATCTAGTAGGCCAAACCAAACTGATAATTCAAAGAGACTTGCAAAGATAACTCAATCATACTTAAAAGAATTCAGAGGAGATTCAAATATTTGTCATAGAGAAACTTGATCATAAACCAACAATTCATCGGATCTCGACAAACACACCGCAAAAAGAGATTACATCGAATAGATCTCCACAAGAGAGGGGGAGAACATTGTATTGAGATCCAAAAAGAGAGAAGAAGCCATCTAGCTAGTAACTATGGACCCGAAGGTCTATGGTAAACTACTCACAACTCATCGGAAGGGCTATGGTGTTGATGTAGAAGCCCTCCGTGGTCGATTCCCTCTCCGGCGGAGCGCCGACGAAGGCTCCAAGATGGGATCTTGCGGATACAGAAGGTTACGGCGGTGGAAATTGTGTTTCGGGTGCTCCCTAGATGTTTTCGGGGTACGTAGGCTTATATAGGAGGAAGAAGTACGTCGGTGGCCGCCCGAGGGGCCCACGAGACAGGGGGCGTGCCCAGTAGGGGGGCGCCCTACCCTCTTGTGGCCGCCTCGGCTGCTTCTTGACTTGCACTCCAAGTCCTCTGGATCACGTTCGTTCCAAAAATCACGCTCTCGAAGGTTTCACTCCGTTTGGACTCCGTTTGATATTCCTTTTCTTCGAAATACTGAAATAGGCAAAAAAAACAGCAATACGGGTTTGGGCCTCCACTTAGTAGGTTAGTCCCGAAAATGATATAAATGTGTAAAATAAAGCCCATAAACATCCAAAAGGGGTAATATAATAGCATGGAACAATCAAAAATTATAGATACGTTGGAGACGTATCAAGCATCCCCAAGCTTAATTCCTGCTCGTCCTCGAGTAGGTAAATGATAAAAAAGAATTTTGATGCGGAGTGCTACTTTGGCATAATTTCAATGTAATTTTCTTCAATTGTGGCATGAATATTTAGATCCAAATGATTCAAGACAAAAGTTCATATTGACACAAAAGTAATAATACTTCAAGCATACTAATCAAAGCAATCATGTCTTCTCAAAATAACATGGCAAAAGAAAGTTCATCCCTACAAAATCATATAGTTAGGCTATGCTTCATTTTCGTCACACAAAGATGTTCCAACTTCTATACCCCGATGACAAGCCAAGCAATTGTTTCATACTTAAATAATCTCAAACTTTTTCAACCTTCACGCAATACATGAGCGTGAGCCATGGATATAGCACTATGGGTGGAATAGAATATGATGATGGGGATTGTGTGGAGAAGACAAAAAAGGAGAAAGTCTCACATTGACGAGGATAATCAACGGGCTATGGAGATGCCCATCAATTGATGTCAACATGAGGAGTAGGGATTGCCATGCAACAGATGCACTAGAGCTATAAATGAATGCTCAACAAAAGGAAACTAGTGGGTGTGCATCCAACTTGCTTGCTCACGAAGACCTAGGGCATTTGAGGAAGCCCATCGTAGGAATATACAAGCCAAGTTCTATAATGAAAAATTCCCACTAGTATGAAAAAAACAACCTATGAGACTCACTATATGAAAAACATGGTGCTACTTTGAAGCACAATATATGAGACTCACTACATGAAGAACAAGGTGCTATTTTGAAGCACAAGTGTGGAAAAAGAGATAGTAACATTGCCCTTTTTATTTATTTTCTTTTTCTTTTTTTCTTTTTCCTTTTTTCTTTTTTTTCTTGGGCCCCTCTTTTTTTCTTTTGGCCTTTCTTCTTTTTTATTTTTTCTTTTCTTTTTGGGCAATGCTCTAATAATGATGATCATCACACTTTTTTATGGAATTACAACTCAAAGCTAGAACAAGATATGACTCTATATGAATGCCTCCGGTGGTGTACCGGGATATGCAATGAATCAAGAGCGACATGTATGAAAATTATGAAGGTGGTCTTGCCACAAATACGATGTCAACTACATGATCATGCAAATAGCAATATGACAATGATGAATGTGTCATAATAAATGGAACAATGGAAAGTTGCATGGCAATATATCTCGGAATGGCTATGAAATGCCATAATAGGTAGGTATGGTGGCTGTTTTGAGGAAGGTAAATAATGGGTTCAATACCGGCGAGAAGTTGTGCGGTAATAAGAAAGCTAGCAAAGTGAAGGATGAGAGTACGTATATCCATGGACTCACATTAGTCATAAAGAACTCATATACTTATTGCAGAAATTTAGAAGTCATCAAAAATCAAGCACTACGTGCATGTTCCTAGGGGGATAGATTGGTAGGAAAAGACCATCGCTCGTCCCTGACCGCCACTCATAAGGATGCACAAGCCAGGTACACTTCATGTTTCAAATTTGTTACACAACTTTAACCATACGTGCATGCTACGGGACTTGCTAACTTCAACACAAGCATTATTTAAATTCATAATCACCCAACTAGCATGACTTTAATATCACTACCTCCATATCTCAAAACAATTATCAAGTATCAAATTGATCATAGCATCCAATTCACTTCCTATGATAGTTTTTATTATACCTAACTTGCATGCTCATCATTCTAGGACCAAATTTATAACCATAGCAAATACCATGCTGTTCTAAAAGACTCTCAAAATAATATAAGTGAAGCATGAGAGACTAGCAATTTCTTCAAAATTGTGCCACCGCCGTGCTCTAAAAAATATAAGTGAATCACTAGAGCAAAAACTATCAAGCTCAAAAGATATAAGTGAAGCACATAGAGTATTCTAACAAAATTCTAATCAAGTAGGCTTCTCCCAAAAGGTGTGTACAGAAAGTATGATTGTGGTAAACTAAAAAGCAAAGACTAATATAATACACGACGCTCCAAGCAAAACACATATCATGTGGAAAATAAAAATATAGCTCCAAGTAAAGTTACCAATGAACGAAGATGAAAGAGGGGATGCCTTCCCGGGGCATCCCCAAGCTTAGGATTTTGGCTATCCATGAATATCTTGGGGTGCCAAGGGAATCCCCAAGCTTAGGCTCTTGCCACTCCATATTCCATAGTCCATAAAAGCTTTACCCAAAATTTGAAAACTTCACAACACAAAACTCAACATGAAATCTTATAAGCTCCGTTGGTGAAAGAAAACAAAACCACCACATAAGGTACTGTAATGAACTCATTCTTTATTTATTTTGGTGTTAAACCTACTGTATTCCAAGTTCTCTATGGTTCATACCCTTACATACTAGCCATAGATGCATCAAAATAAGCAAACAACACACGAAAAACAGAATATGTCAAAAACAGAACAGTCTGTAGCAATCTGTAACTAACGCAAACTTCTGGAACTCTAAAAATCCTACCAAAATATGACTACTGGACAATTGGTTTATTGATGAGCAGCAAAAAGAATCGATGCAAAAGCACGTTTCTGTGATTTATTGATTTTTTTCTCTCGTGAGCGCAAAGTTTCTGTTTTTCAGCAGAATCAAATCAACTATCATCATAGTTTATCCTATAGGTTCTACTTGGCACAAACACTAATTAAAAGATAAAAACACATCTAAACAGAAAGTAGATGCAAAATTTATTACTAAACAGGAACAAAAATAAAAAACACAAAGAAAATTGGATTGCCTCCCAACTAGCGCTATCGTTTAACGCCCCTAGCTAGGCATAAAAGCGAAGATAGATCTAACTAGTGCCATCTTTGGCACTCGATTCATAAGTAGCTCGCATGATAGATTCATAAGGTAATTTAACTTTCTTTCTTGGAAATTTCTCCATGCCTTTCTTTAATGGAAATTGGAATCTAATATTTCCTTCCTTCATATCAATAATCGCACCAATCGTTCTAAGGAAGGGTCTACCAAGAATAATAGGGCAAGGAAGGTTGCAATCTATATCAAGAACGATAAAATCTACGGGAACCAAATTTCTATTTGCAATAATGAGAACATCATTGATCCTTCCCATTGGCTTTTAATGGTGGAATCCGCAAGGTGCAAATTTAAAGAGCAATCATCAAGATCATGGAAACCTAGAATATCACATAAAGTTTTCGGAATCGTGGAAACACTAGCACCCAAATCACACAAAGCATAACACTCATGATCTTTAATTATAATTTTTATAGTAGGGTCCCACTCATCATTAAGTTTTCTATCTATAGAAACTTCCAAATTAAGTTTTTCATCATAAGATTGCATCAAAGCATCAACGATATGTTTGGTAAAAGCTTTATTTTGACTATAAGCATGTGGAGAATTAACAACGGATTGCAACAAGGAAATACAACCCTCTAAAGAACAATTATCATAATCAAATTCCTTGAAATCTGAGATAGTGGGTTCAATGCTATTTAAAGTCATGACCGCTCCAATCCCAGTTTTTACCAAATTTAGCATCAAGATCTAAAAACTCCGAATTCTTGGGACGCCTTCTAGGTAAAGTTGACTCATCTTCGGTCCCATTATTATCAAGATTCATATTGCAAAACAAAGATCTAATAGGAGACACATCAATAACTTTAAGATCTTCATCATTATTTTCATGGAGACTAGAACACGCCTTTATAAAGCTATCTTTCTTAGCACGCAATCTAGCGGTTCTTTCCTTGCACTCGTCAATGGAAATTCTCATTACTTTGAGAGACTCATTGATATCATGCTTAGGGAAAGAAGATCTAAGTTTAAGAGAATCAACATCAAGCGAAAGTCTATCAACGTTCCTAGCCAAATCATCAACTTTGAGCAATTTTTCTTCAAGCAAAGCATTAAAATTCTATTGAGAAATCATAAATTCTTTCACATTATTCTCAAAATCAGAGGGCATCTTATTAAAATTACCATAAGAACTATTGTAGGAATTTCCATAATTATTAGAGGAATTACTAGGGAACGGTCTAGAATTAAAATTTCCTCTATAGGCATTATTTCCAAAACTATTCCTACCAAGAAAATTCACATCCATAGATTCATTATTATTCTCAATAAAAGTAGACAAAGGCATATCATTGGGATCAAGAGGAGTATTTTTAGTAGCAAACAACTTTATAAGTTCATCCATCTTTCCACTCAAAACATTGATTTCTTCTATAGCATGCACTTTTTTACTAGAAGATCTTTCGGTGTGCCATTGAGAATAATTTGCCATAATATTATCAAGAAGTTTTGTAGCATATCCTAATGTGATTTCCATAAACCTTCCTCCCGTGGCCGAATCTAAGAGATTTCTAGAAGCAAAGTTCAAACCGGCATAATTTTTTTGTATGATCATCCATAAATTAAAACCATGAGTAGGGCAATTGAGAATCATCAATTTCATTCTTTCCCAAGATTGGGCAACATGCTCATGATCAAGTTGTTTAAAATTCATAATATCGTTCCTAAGAGTGATAATCTTAGCGGGAGGAAAATACTTAGAGATAAAAACATCTTTGCACTTGTTCCAAGAATCAATACTATTTTTAGGCAAAGACGAAAACCAAACTTTAGCACGATCTCTAAGTGAAAACGGAAATAACTTCAATTTAACAATATCATTATCCGTATCTTTCTTCTTTTGCATATCACACAAATCAACAAAGTTGTTTAGATGAGTAGCGGCATCTTCACTAGGAAGGCCGGCGAATTGATCTTTCATAACAAGATTCAACAAAGCAGTATTGATTTCACAAGACTCAACATCATTAATAGGAGCAATTGGAGAACTAAGGAAATCATTATTATTGGTATTCGAGAAATCACACAATTTGGTATTATCTTGCGCCATGGCAACAAGTAATCCAACACACAAGCAAACAAAAAGAAGGCAAGCGAAAAGAGAGGAGAAGATTGGGAAAGAGAGGGCGAATAAAACGGCAAGGGTGAAGTGGGGGAGAGGAAAACGAGAGGCAAATGGCAAATAATGTAAATGCAAGGGAGATAGGTTTGTGATGGGTACTTGGTATATCTTGACTTGAGCGAAGACCTCCCCAGCAACGGCGCCAGAAATCCTTCTTGCTACGTCTTGAGCTTGCGTTGGTTTTCCTTGAAGAGGAAAGGGTGATGCAAGAATAGTAGCGTAAGTATTTCCCTCAGTTTTTGAGAACCAAGGTATCAATTCAGTAGGAGGCTCCTCAAAAGTCCCACGCACCTACACAAACAAACAAAGAACTCGCAACAAACACAATAAAGGGGTTGTCAATCCCTTCACGGCCACTTGCGAAAGTGAGATCTGATAGAGATAGTATGATAAGATAAATATATTTTTGGTATTTTATAATATAGATGCAAAAAGTAAAGATGCAAATAAAAGTAGATTGGAAGCAAATATGATAAGAGATAGACCCAGGGGCCATAGGTTTCACTAGAGGCTTCTCTCAAGATAGCATAAGTATTAGGGTGGGTGAACAAATTACTATCGAGCAATTGATAGAAAAGCAAATAATTATGAGATTATCTAGGCATGATCATGTATATAGGCACCACGTCCGCAACAAGTAGACCGACTCCAGCCTGCATCTACTACTATTACTCCACACATCGACCGACTCCTGCCTGCATCTAGAGTATTAAGTTCACAAAGAACAGAGTAACGCATTAAGCAATATGACATGATGTAGAGGGATAAACTCATGCAATATGATATAAACCCCATCTTTTTATCCTCGATGGCAACAATACAATACGTGCCTTGCAACCCTTTCTGTCACTGGGTAAGGACACCGCAAGATTGAACCCAAAGCTAAGCACTTCTTCCATGGCAAGAAAGATCAATCTAGTAGGCCAAACCAAACTGATAATTCAAAGAGACTTGCAAAGATAACTCAATCATACATAAAAGAATTCAGAGGAGATTCAAATATTTCTCATAGATAAACTTGATCATAAACCCACAATTCATCAAATCTCGACAAACACACCGCAAAAAGAGATTACATCGAATAGATCTCCACAAGAGATGGGGAGAACATTGTATTGAGATCCAAAAAGAGAGAAGAAGCCATCTAGCTAATAACTATGGACCCGAAGGTCTGTGGTAAACTACTCACAACTCATCGGAAGGGCTATGGTGTTGATGTAGAAGCCCTCCATGGTCGATTCCCCCTCCGGCAGAGCGCCGGCGAAGGCTCCAAGATGGGATCTTGCGGATACAGAAGGTTACAGCGGTGGAAATTGTGTTTCGGGTGCTCCCTCGATGTTTTCGGGGTACGTAGGCTTATATAGGAGGAAGAAGTACGTCGGTGGCCGCCTGAGGGGCCCACGAGACAGGGGGCGCGCCCAGTAGGGGGGGTGTCGGTGTCAAAACCGGCAGATCTCGGGTAGGGGGTCCCAAACTGTGCGTCTAAGACTAATGGTAACAGGAGGCCGGGGACACGATGTTTACCCAGGTTCTGGCCCTCTCAATGGAGGTAAAACCCTACTTCCTGCTGGATTGATCTTGATGATATGAGTACTACAAGAGTTGATCTACCACGAGATCAGAGAGACTAAACCCTAGAAGCTAGCCTATGGTATGATTGTTGTTGTTGTTGTGTCCTACGGACTAAACCCTCCGATTTATTAGACACCGGAGGGGGCTAGGGTTACACAGAGTCGGTTTACAAGGGAGGAGATCTACATCCGAATCGCCAAGCTTGCCTTCCACGCCAAGGAGAGTCCCATCCGGACATGGGACGAAGTCTTCTGTCTTGTATCTTCATAGTCCAACAGTCCGACCAAAGTATATAGTCCGGCTGTCCGGATACCCCCTTATCCAGGACTCCTCAGTAGCCCCTGAACCAGGCTTCAATGACGATGAGTCCGGCGCGTAGATTGTCTTCGGCATTGCGAGGCAGGTTCCACCTCCAAATACTCCAATATTAATTCCGAACACAAGGATCGTGTCCGGCTCTGTAAGATAAATTCCATATACCACCATAGAGAGAATAATAATCCACAAATCTGACCTGCTGACAATTCCTTGTGGTGTGACATCACGCCATGGCTCGGTAACTTATTCGAACCGTTTTTACAACCTGCTCCCGCACACATCGCGAGGCGGTTTCTTTGGCACGTCCTGTCAAAGCAGAGATCGTGTCCCCTTATCATGGGATCTTCATTAATACGGGTATGGGTAAACCAACCAGCACCATCAATCGAGGCGCTTGGAAAGATAAGAGAATTTGAGAGGCAAGTGGGGAGGCGCACATTCTACATTGCCTTTATAAAGGGATAGAGATCTCCCGTTTCTACCCATGCCTTCTTCCTCCTTTGCTCATCCGTTCTCGCACCCTTGAGCTCCAGTGCCCAAGTTCTCACCTCTCTGTAGGATCGCATCATGTCTGGAGTGGGAGGCAAGTGGATGGCCTCCTCTGTCACAGAGGAGAACATAACCAAGCTTCGGGAAGCCGGATACCTGGCCGAGAATATTGTGCACAGGCTTCCAACAGAGGGACAGATTACCCCCACTCCGAAATCTCGGGAGAGAGTAGTATTTCTCCCTCATTTCGTCCGCGGACTAGGGTTTCCACTCCACCCGTTTGTCCGCGGGATTATGTACTACTATGGGCTAGATTTTCACGATCTGGCCCCGAATTTCGTCCTCAACATCTCGGCGTTCATCGTCGTGTGCGAGGCATTCCTCCGCATCAAGCCCCACTTCGGCCAGTGGTTGAAGATCTTCTGCGTGAAGCCGAAGATTGTGAGCGGACAACAGGCGGAGTGCGGAGGTGCCATGGTGGGCAAAATGCCCAACATCACATGGCTTGACGGCTCCTTCGTGGAGACCGTAAAGGGGTGGCAATCGGGGTGGTACTACATCACCGAGTCGCGCGATGCCAACTGGGTGGCAGCCCCCAAATCCAGATCCGGAATCCCCACGCAGCTCACTTCTTGGGAGAAGAAGGGCCTGGCCTGGGGCGAACCCACAGAACTGGCCGGACTCGAGACCTGCATCCGAAGTATGAGGGACAAGAAGATCAAGCTTGTCAACATGGTCCAGGTCATGCTCATTCGCCGGGTTCTCCCGTGTCAAAGACGGGCATTTGATATGTGGGAGTTCGACCCGGCCAAACACCAGATGCTGCTAGAGCTCTTCGGCACAACGCACAAAGAAATCTGGAAGGCGTTATTCAAGACCGGCGAAGTTCCTCCTCCCCTTTACGAGGCCCGGGGGCTCAGCGCAAACCGCCTCGCCAATCTGGTAAGTCCTTTGGTTATTTGTAATATATTTCCTTCCTGGTATGTTCGTGGGAGGATTCTTAGGTCACTATACTGACGGGACAGGATTGGGTGGAGATGGCGGAGCGGATTAACTATCCGGCTCCATTGCCCGAGGACCCAGTGAGCGCACTCCTAGCAGAGATGCTAGTTCCGGCACCTTACAAGGTGCCGGAGAAAAAGGCCGAAAAGAAGGCCGCAGGGACCCGTAAGGGTCTCCGGCGTGAAGCCGCACCAAACGCCTCACCAGAAGATGACGAGGAGAACTCCTCCCACGAAGGGGAGGAAAGGAAGAAAAAGAAGGCCGCCTCAACTGAGGGGGCCGGAGGGTCCAAGAAGGTGGCCGCGGGGACCAGAAAAGGTCCCCGGTGCAAGGCTGTGATAGAGTCGTCATCCGAAGACAACGAGGAAGATTCTCCCCCCGAAGATGGGGGAGAACATGAAGAAATGCCTCCTCCCCGTGCTAGGGAGGAGAAGAAGAGGAAGGCCGCCCCGCCAGGGGAGGCCGGGACACCGAAGAAGGGAAAAGCGTCCCTTCCCGATCACTCCACTACCGCCGCTTTCAACGACGAGGAGTGGCTGCCCAGGGGCAGGCCCCGGGCAAGGTCGTAAGTATCCGCATTCCATAATACTTTCCGTGCGACTTTGACCTCATGGTTTATAATGACGCCGGACATGTTTATGCAGTCCGGCTGGGTCCGATCTTGAGGAGTCCTCTTTAGAGGAGTCTCTAAACGAGTCAGAGATGAATTCGCTCCCGATGGCAACCTCCCCACGACCTGTGGATGACACCGAGGTGTTGTCCTGGAGGATGCCAGAGCAGGAGGCGATGGCTCCGGGGATGCCCCAAGGCAGAATCTCGGGCGCCAGACACATGGGGGATGGGAACCCCATGGATTATGCTGACGGGAGCCACAACAAGTCTGGCTCCCAGCCGGTTACTGCGCCGGAGCCTACAAAGGTTCCGGATTCCAGTAAGCAGTCCCTCGCGAAGGAGGGCGAGCCAGCCGTGCTGATGATCTCCGCCCAGCCGGAGGCATCGGATAATTTGTTGGAAGTGCTTTGAGGCGCTTACATCGAGGATGAACACCATACACTTATGGGTATGGTGATTGAGAAGGTTCGGTCCACCAAGGGTGGTTTGACCGAAGCCTACACCAGCCTGCTAACAGGCTTTGAGGTATGGAAAGTGTGAGAAAATATCACCCGATAGACAGTAGCCCCTGATACTCTAGTTGGTGTTCGGAAAAAATAGCCAAACGAAGGGTCGACTAAAAAACCCGCAGGAAGCTAATGGTATTTGTCTAAATGAATCAAATAGGCAGTGCTGCTGACCGCCGCTGCATGCACGGTTGAGGTTGCCGGACTCAAGCGCGAACTGGGGTAGGCCCAAGAAGAGCTCGGCCTCGTGAAGAAGCAGCTTGAGGCGAACAAAGGTAAGAGAAACCCCGTCCATATGTCGTATAGAGGATAAAAAGTAGGTGATGCTAAGAAAAAGCATCATGGCTTTTGATAGGGAACGCGATCGAAGTGGCTGCCCTGAAGGAAGCGCTGTCAATGACCGAAGCCAAGGCGGATATGGAGCGCACCGAGCGAGAGAAGCAAGATGCTCGGGTGGGAGATGTACAGCAGGAGCTCCAGGAGCTCGGCAAGAAGTTCGGCTCCCTGGAGCATGACTACAAGACGCAAGCATCTAAGCTTGCAAAGGCCTTCCAGAGCGCGGCCGACGCCAAGGCCGAAGCCCAAAAGGCCCTCCAAGAAATCCAGGCAGCCAAGAAGATAGCGAAGGGTAAGGCATTCTTTATGCAAAGCAAGCATATGGAGGAGTCATTTCTTTTACTTACACGAATCCGGAGCTCTCCAGGAGCATTCGCAGATCTGCCACGCAGCATTTCAGATGTCGCGGAGTTCTATCACGCTGAAGAGGGGAGCTCTACGAAGAAGCTGTTCTGGTCCCAATATACTGGGGCCGGACACCCTATGCCTCTGAGTGACCAACTGAAGCAGCTGGTCGAACTCCACAATGCGTCCGAACAGGCCATGAGGGACCTCATAGTCCGGATGTGGCCTGGCGAGCCCCTGCCCGGCAGCTACTTTGGCCTGGTGAAGCGGATGGTGCATGCCTGTCCACGGCTAGAAGTTATCAAGCAGTCCGTATGTATTGAGGGTGCCCGATGGGCCTTTGCCCGCGCGAAGGTGCATTGGGGCAAATTGGATGCTGAGCAGCTCGTGAAGGATGGACCCCCGAAGGGCAAGGAGCATCGCTACCCCGAGATTTATTATAGTGGTGTTATGAAAGGCACTCGGCTTGTGGCGAATGAATGTCCTAAGAACATTATTTTCGAGTAAATGTACTCATGTCGTCTGTGTAATATGAGGACGCGTTTGATTGTGCTATATAATGCTTTGTTTGATTTAAAATATTACCTTCTCTGCGGCCGTTTATCAAAACTTGAAAGTAGGCCAGTCGTCGGCTTCCGCCCCCTTGTAACTAGTACTGGGGTGTTCGTGGAAAACCTAAACACTCTTTATCCATATTCTTGGTCCTTTAAGGAGGTGTTTAGCGCAGTGAACCAGGCAATCGGACTATTTGGCTTTATAACTCTCACTTGGCCATAGAAGTCTATAATTTTAAATTTCGGCGAAGCCCCTAGTATTCGGAAAGCCGAATTGGGGCGTTATACACGCCTAAATCGGGCAAGGCCGATTCCTCGCCTTAAGCGAAAAAAATCTTTAGGGATTTTACTACCGCGCGAAAAAAATCTTTAGGGATTTTACTACCAAGATGGTCAGTTTTCGGCTTTCTCTACTGAGGTGCTTGTCCGAAAGAACCGGGACACAATCGCAGTAGTTCTCCCTGCGCTACCTTAGCCGATATAACGGAACGTAAGGTACCAAAACAAGGGAGCCGGGCTAACACAACTATTGACCCAAGACATGATTCAGAGCTGATGCATATAATGCTATAAGTTTGGGGTGCCGCACTGTTGAAAGTGTTTGGACTTTTCTTGCCATTTTATGGGGCTTGATAAGAAGCCCCTGGTGAGCTGACCGTACCAAAGTGTATGGATGCAAATATTGAATAAATATTCAACGGAAAATATAAGGATAGTAATAAGAAGCTGACGCTATGTACTACTTCCAAGTTATTTGGACAATACGACAAAACATAGGTGTACAATTGATGCATTAGCAGAAAAAATAGGACTATTTGACATATCCTATCCAAGGGCAGGCTACATGCGTGTATGTAAGGACAGGTATAACGATCATTGGAGAAGACCACCTGAGTATTCCCTTGCGTGCGATGCCTCTGTGCCTCCTTGGTGTACCTTCTGTGATGAGTCTGGTTATCCGATCTCTCTGAAGGGGCTGCCCGAAAGTGGGGTCCTGAAAAAAGAAAAAAGGTATGCGGGCCTCATGGCGGCTGAACCGCACTCTAGCCGCATTGTCGTCCTGCCTCCACCCATGCCGCGCGTAGTTGTGTACGCGTGGCACTAATGCCGCTTGAATGGGGCTGGGGTGGAGGCCGGGTTGCTAATCAAGCTCCTGGCGTGCCTGGCAGTCCTGTTGCGGGGTACTCCGAACTCGCTTGACAGTGTTCGGGGATGTCGTTGCTGGATTGGCTGTTTGTCGGAGGAGGCTGCTTTGTACTTCTGCCACGAGGGCTGCAGTATGATCTTCCATACGAAGGGAGCGGTCTGTGTTTCCATTGACTGTTATGACCCCGCGAGGTCCTGGCATCTTGAGCTTGAGGTATGCATAGTGCGATACCGCATTGAAACAAGCGAACGCGGTTCATCCAAGTAGTGCATGATAGCCACTACGGAAAGGGCGATATCAAAGATTAACTCCTTGCTTCGAAAGTTATCCGGAGATCCGAAGACCACTTCCAGTGTTATTGAGCCCGTGCAGTGGGCCTCTACCCCTGGAATTACACCTTTGAAGATAGTTTTGGTGGGTTTGATCCGTGACGGATCGATGCCCATTTTGCACACTGTGTCCTGATAAAGCAGGTTCAGGCTGCTGCCACCGTCCATGAGGACTCGCATGAGGTGGAATCCATCGATGATTATGTCAAGGACCAATGCGGCTGAGCCGCCGTGACGGATGCTGGTCGGATGGTCCCTACGATCAAAGGTGATCGGGAAGGATGACCATGGGTTGAATTTTGGGGCGATGGGCTCCATCGCATAGACGTCCCTAAGTGCACGCTTTCGCTCCCGTTTGGGGATGTGAGTGGCATAGATCATGTTCACCGTTTTGACCTGGGGGGGGGGGGGAATTTCTTCTGTCCTCAAGTGTTCGGACACCGGGGCTCCTCGTCATCATCACTGTGCAGCCCCTTGTCCTTGTTCTCGGCGTTTATCTTGCCGGCCTGTTTGAACACCCAGCAATCTCTATTAGTGTGATTGGCTGGTTTATCAGGGGTGCCGTGAATCTGGCACGAGCGGTCGAGTATGCGGTCCAGACTGGACGATCCCGGGTTGTTTCTTTTGAACGGCTTCTTCCACTGACCCGATTTGGAGTTGCTGAATCCGGCATTGACTGCCGTATCCTTCACATTGTCGCCATTGTTTCGACGCTTGTGTCTATTGTGCCGTGGCTTTCCGTTACTGTCACGGGTATCTGAGGTGCCAGGGTTTCCTCGCACTGTGTTGCTGCGAGCCAGCCAACTATCCTCACCCATGCAAAAGAGGGTCATTAGTGTCGTGAGTGCCGCCATGGTCTTCGGTTTTTCTTGGCCGAGGTGTTGGGCAAGCCACTCGTCACGGATATTATGCTTAAAGGCCGCTAGGGCCTCGTGTTGGGGAATGTTGCATAAAAAAAAATTTCCTACGTTCACCAAGATCAATCTATGAGTTCATCTAGCAATAAGAGAGGGGAGTGCATCTACATACCCTTGTAGATCGCGAGCGGAAGCATTCAAGAGAACGAGGTTGAGGTAGTCGTACTCGTCGTGATCCAAATCACCGGAGATCCTAGCGCCGAACGGACATCACCTCCGCGTTCAACACATGTACGGCCAGCATGACATCTCCTCCTTCTTGATCCAGCAAGGGGGAAGGAGAGGTTGATGAAGATCCAGTAACACGACGGCGTGGTGGTGGATGCAGCAGGGATCCCGGCAGGGCTTCGCCAAGCGTCTGCGGGAGAGAGAGGTGTAGCAAGGGGGAAGGGAGGCGCCAAGTGCAAGGGTCCGGCTGCCCTCCCTCCCCCCCCTCTATATATAGGGTCCCCAGGGGGGCGCCAGCCCTAGGAGATGGGATCTCCTAGGGGGGGCGGCGGCCAAGGGGGCTGCCTTGCCCTCCAAGGCAAGTGGAGGCGCCCCCTTCCCTAGGGTTCCCAACCCTAGGCACAGGGGGCCCCCAAGGGGGGGCGCACCAGCCCACCAGGGGCTGGTTCCCCTCCCACTTCAGCCCATGGGGACCTCCGGGATAGGTGGCCCCACCTGGTGGACCCCTGGGACCCTTCCGGTGGTCCCGATACAATACCGGTGACCCCCGAAACTTTCCCGATGGCGGAAACTCGACTTCCCATATATAATTCTTTACCTCCGGACCATTCCGAAACTCCACGTGACGTCCGGGATCTCATCCGAGACTCCGAACAACATTCGGTTTGCTGCATACTAATATCGCTACAACCCTAGCGTCACCGAACCTTAAGTGTGTAGACCCTACGGGTTCGGGAGACACGTAGACATGACTGAGACGGCTCTCCGGTCAATAACCAACAGCGGGATCTAGATACCCATGTTGGCTCCCACATGCTCCTCGATGATCTCATTGGATGAACCACGATGCCGAGGATTCAAGCAACCCCGTATACAATTCCCTTTGTCAATCGGTATGTTACTTGCCCGAGATTCGATCGTCGGTATCCCAATACCTCGTTCAATCTCGTTACCGGCAAGTCACTTTACTCGTACCGTAATGCATGATCCCGTGACCAGACACTTGGTCACTTTGATCTCATTATGATGATGCATTACTGAGTGGGCCTAGAGATACCTCTCCGTCATACAGAGTGACAAATCCCAGTCTCGATCCGTGTCAACCCAACAGACACTTTTGGAGATACCCGTAGTATACCTTTATAGTCACCCAGTTACGTTGTGACGTTTGGTACACCCAAAGCACTCCTATGGTATCCGGGAGTTACATGATCTCATGGTTTAAGGAAAAGATACTTGACATTGGAAAAGCTCTAGCAAACGAACTACACGATCTTGTGCTATGCTTAGGATTGGGTCTTGTCCATCACATCATTCTCCTAATGATGTGATCTCGTTATCAATGACATCCAATGTCCATAGTCAGGAAACCATGACTATCTATTGATCAACGAGCTAGTCAACTAGAGGCTCACTAGGGACATGTTGTGGTATATGTATTCACACGTGTATTACGATTTTCGAATAATACAATTATAGCATGAATAAAGACAATTATCATGAACAAGGAAATATAATAATAATCCCTTTATTATTGCCTCTAGGGCATATTTCCAATAGTGTCCCACTTGCACTAGAGTCAATAATCTAGTTACATTGTGATGAATCGAACACCCATAGAGTTCTGGTGTTGATCATGTTTTGCTCGCGGAAGAGGTTTAGTCAACGGATCTGTGACATTCAGATCCGTATGTACTTTGCAAATATCTATGTCTCCATCTTGAACATTTTCACGGATGGAGTTGAAACGATGCTTGATGTGCCTGGTCTTCTTGTGAAACCTGGGCTCCTTGGCAAGGGCAATAGCTCCAGTGTTGTCACAGAAGAGAGTGATCAGCCCCGATGCATTGGGTATGACTCCTAGGTCGGTGATGAACTCCTTCATCCATATTGCTTCGTGCGCTGCCTCCGAGGCTGCCATGTACTCCGCTTCACATGTAGATCCCGCCACGACGCTCTGCTTGCAATTGCACCAGCTTACTGCTCCACGATTCAACATATACACGTATCCGGTTTGTGACTTAGAGTCATCTAGATCTATGTCGAAGCTAGCATCGACGTAACCCTTTATGACGAGCTCTTCGTCACCTCCATAAACGAGAAACATGTCCTTTGTCCTTTTCAGGTACTTCAGGATATTCTTGACTGCTGTCCAGTGTTCCTTGCCAGGATTACTTTGGTACTTTCCTACCAAACTTACGGCAAGGCTTACATCAGGTCTGGTACACAGCATGGCATACATAATAGATCCTATGGCTGAGGCATAGGGGATGACACTCATCTCTTCTATATCTTCTGCCGTGGTCGGGCATTGAGCTGAGCTCAATCTCACACCTTGCAATACAGGCAAGAACCCTTTCTTGGAATGATCCATATTGAACTTCTTCAATGTCTTATCAAGGTATGTGCTTTGTGAAAGACCTATGAGGCGTCTTGATCTATCCCTATAGATCTTGATGCCTAATATGTAAGAAGCTTCTCCAAGGTCCTTCATTGAAAAACACTTATTCAAGTAGGCCTTAATGCTGTCCAATAGTTCTATATCATTTCCCATCAAAAGTATGTCATCTAAATATAATATGAGAAATGCTACAGAGCTCCCACTCACTTTCTTGTAAACGCAGGCTTCTCCATAAGTCTGCATAAACCCAAACGCTTTGATCATCTCATCAAAGCGAATGTTCCAACTTCGAGATGCTTGCACCAGCCCATAAATGGATCGCTAGAGCTTGCACACCTTGTTAGCATTCTTAGGATCGACAAAACCTTCTGGCTGCATCATATACAGTTCTTCCTTAAGATAGCCGTTAAGGAATGCCGTTTTGACGTCCATCTGCCATATCTCATAATCATAGTATGCGGCAATTGCTAACATGATTCGGACGGACTTTAGCTTCTCTACGGGAGAGAATGTCTCATCGTAGTCAACCCCTTGAACTTGTCGATAACCCTTAGCAACAAGTCGAGCTTTATAGATGGTAACATTACCATCCGCGTTTGTCTTCTTCTTAAAGATCCATTTATTTTCTATCGCTCGCCGATCATCGGCAAGTCTGTCAAAGTCCATACTTTGTTTTCATACATGGATTCTATCTCGGATTGCATGGCTTCAAGCCATTTGTTGGAATCTGGGCCCGCCATCGCTTCTTCATAGTTTGAAGGTTCACCGTTGTCTAACAACATGATTTCCAGGACAGGGTTGCCATACCACTCCGGTGTGGAACGTGTCCTTGTGGACCTACAAAGTTCAGTAGCAACTTGATCTGAAGTACCTTGATCATCATCATTAATTTCCTCTCCGGTCAGTGTAGGCACCACAGGAACATTTTCCTGAGCTACACTACTTTCCGGTTCAAGAGGTAGTACTTCATCGAGTTCTACTTTCCACCCACTTACTCCTTTCGAGAGAAACTCTTTTTCCAGAAAGGATCCGTTCTTGGCAACAAAGATCTTGCCTTCGGATCTAAGGTAGAAGGTATACCCAATGGTTTCCTTACGGTATCCTATGAAGACGCATTTTTCCGACTTGGGTTTGAGCTTTTCAGGTTGATGTTTCTTGACATAAGCATCGCATCCCCAAACTTTTAGAAATGACAGCTTAGGTTTCTTCCCAAACCATAATTCATACGGTGTCGTCTCAACGGATTTAGATGAAGCCCTATTTAAAGTGAATGTAGCTGTCTCTAGAGCGTATCCCCAAAATGATAGCGGTAGATCGGTAAGAGACATGATAGATCACACCATATCCAATAGAGTGTGATTACGACGTTCGGACACACCGTTACGCTGGGGTGTTCCAGGCGGCGTGAGTTGTGAAACGATTCCACATTTCCTTAAGTGCGTACCAAATTCATGACTTAAATATTCTACTCCACGATCTGATCGTAAGAACTTTATCTTTCGGTCACGTTGATTCTCTACCTCATTCTGAAATTCCTTGAACTTTTCAAAGGTCTCAGACTTGTGTTTCATCAAGTAGACATACCCATATCTACTCAAGTCATTAGTGAGAGTGAGAACATAACGATATCCTCTGCGAGCCTCAACGCTCATTGGACCGCACACATCGGTATGTATGATTTCCAATAAGTTGGTTGCTCGCTCCATTGTTCCGGAGAACGGAGTCTTGGTCATTTTGCCCATGCGGCATGGTTCGCATGTGTCAAATGATTCATAATCGAGAGACTCTAAAAGTCCATCAGCATGGAGCTTCTTCATGCGCTTGACACCAATGTGACCAAGGCGGCAGTGCCACAAGTATGTGGGACTATCATTATCAACTTTACATCTTTTGGTATTCACACTATGAATATGTGTAACATTACGTTCGAGATTCATTAAGAATAAGCCATTGACTATCGGGGCATGACCATAAAACATATCTCTCATATAAATAGAACAACCATTATTCTCGGATTTAAATGAGTAGCCATCTCGTATTAAACGAGATCCAGATACAATGTTCATGCTCAAACTTGGCACTAAATAACAATTATTGAGGTTTAAAACTAATCCCGTAGGTAAATGCAGAGGTAGCGTGCCGACGACGATCACATCGACCTTGGAACCATTCCCGACGTGCATCGTCACCTCGTCCTTCGCCAGTCTCCGCTTATTCCGCATCTCCTGCTTTGAGTTACAAATATGAGCAACGACACCGGTATCAAATACCCAGGAGCTACTACGAGCACTGGTAAGGTACACATCAATTACATGTATATCACATATACCTTTAGTGTTGCCGGCCTTCTTGTCCGCTAAGTATTTGGGGCGGTTCCGCTTCCAGTGACCCTTCCCTTTGCAATAAAAGCACTCAGTTTCAGGCTTGGGTCCATTTTTTGACTTCTTCTCGGCAACTGGCTTACCGGGCGCCGCAACATCCTTGCCGTCCTTCTTGAAGTTCTTCTTACCCTTGCCTTTCTTGAACTTGGTGGTTTTATTGACCATCAACACTTGATGTTCCTTTTTGATTTCTGCCTCTGTTGACTTCAGCATTGAAAATACTTCAGGAATAGTTTTCACCATCCCCTGCATATTGTAGTTCATCACAAAGCTCTTGTAGCTCGGCGGGAGCGACTGAAGGATTCTGTCAATGACCGCCTTGTCCGGGAGGTTAATGTCCAGCTGGGACAGGCGGTTGTGCAACCTAGACATTTTGAGTATGTGCTCACTGACAGAACTATTTTCCTCCATCTTACAACTATAGAACTTGTCAGAGACTTCATATCTCTCGACCCGGGCGTGAGCTTGGAAAACCATTTTCAGCTCCTCGAACATCTCATATGCTCCGTGTTTCTCAAAACGCTTTTGGAGCCCCGGCTCTAAGCTGTAAAGCATGCCACACTGAACGAGGGAGTAATCATCAGCACGTGACTGCCAAGCGTTCATAACGTCTTGGTTCTCTGGGATGGGTGCTTCACCTAGCGGTCCTTCTAGGACATATGCTTTCTTGGCAGCTATGAGGATGATCCTCAGGTTCCGGACCCAGTCCGTATAGTTGCTGCCATCATCTTTCAGCTTGGTTTTCTCTAGGAACGCGTTGAAGTTCATGTTGACATGAGCGTTGGCCATTTGATCTACAAGACATTTTTGCAAAGATTTTAGACTAAGTTCATGATAATTAAGTTCATCTAATCAAATTATTTAATGAACTCCCACTCAGATTAGACATCCCTCTAGTCATCTAAGTGTTACATGATCCGAGTCGACTAGGCCGTGTCCGATCATCACGTGAGACGGACTAGTCATCATCGGTGAACATCTCCATGTTGATTGTATCTTTCATACGACTCATGTTAGACCTTTCGGTCTCTTGTGTTCCGAGGCCATGTCTGTACATGCTAGGCTCGTCAAGTTAACCTAAGTGTTTTGCATGTGTAAATCTGCCTTACACCCGTTGTATGTGAACGTTAGAATCTATCACACCCGATCATCACGTGGTGCTTCGAAACAACAAACTGTCGCAACGGTGCACAGTTAGGGGGAACACTTCTTGAAATTATTATGAGGGATCATCTTATTTACTACTGTCGTTCTAAGTAAACAAGATGCAAAAACATGATAAACATCACATGCAATCAAATAGTAGTGACATGATATGGCCAATATCATATAGCTCCTTTGATCTCCATCTTCGGGGCTCCATGATCATCTTCATCACCAGCATGACACCATGATCTTCATCATCATGATCTCCATCATCGTGTCTCCATGAAGTTACTCGCCAACTATTACTTCTACTACTATAGCTAATGGTTTAGCAATAAAGTAAAGTAATTACATGGCGTTAAATCATTGACACGCAGGTCATACAATAATTAAGACAACTCCTATGGCTCCTGCCGGTTGTCATACTCATCTAAATGCAAGTCGTGATTCCTATTACAAGAACATGATCTCATACATCACAATATATCATTCATCATTCATCACAACTTTTGGCCATATCACATCACAAAGCAATTGCTGCAAAAACAAGTTAGACGTCCTCTAATTGTTGTTGCATCTTTTACATGGATGCAATAGGGTTCTAGCAAGAATGTTTTCTTACCTACGAAAAAGCCACAACGTGATTTGTCAACTTCTATTTACCCTTCATAAGGACCCTTTTGATCGAATCCGCTCCAATTAAAGTGGGAGAGACAGACACCCGCTAGCCACCTTATGCAACTAGTGCATGTCAGTCGGTGGAACCTGTCTCATGTAAGCGTACGTGTAAGGTCGGTCCGGGCCGCTTCATCCCACAATACCATTGAAGCAAAATAAGACTAGTAGTGGCAAGAAAGTTGACAACATCTATGCCCACAACAGATTTGTGTTCTACTCGTGCAAAGAGAACTACGCATAGACCTAGGTCATGATGCCACTATTGGGGAATGTTGCATAAAATAAAAAATTTCCTATGTTCACCAAGATCAATCTATGAGTTCATGTAGCAACAAGAGAGGGGAGTGCATCTACATACCCTTGTAGATCGCGAGCGGAAGCATTCAAGAGAATGAGGTTGAGGGAGTCGTACTCGTTGTGATCCAAATCACCGGAGATCCTTGCGCCGAACGGACGGCACCTCCGCGTTCAACACACGTACGGTCAGCGTGACGTCTCCTCCTTCTTGATCTAGCAAGGGGGAAGGAGAGGTTGATGAATATCCAGCAGCACGATGGCGTGGTGGTGGATGCAGCAGGGATCCCGGCAGGGCTTCGCCAAGCGTCTGCGAGAGAGAGAGGTGTAGCAAGGGGGAAGGGAGGCGCCAAGTGCAATGGTCCGGCTGCCCTCCCTCCCCCCCTCTATATATAGGGTCCCTAGGGGGGCGCCGGCCCTAGGAGATGGGATCTCCTAGGGGGGGGCGGCGGCCAAGGGGGGTGCCTTGCCCCCCAAGGCAAGTGGAGGCGCCCCCTCCCCTAGGGTTCCCAACCCTAGGCACAGGGGAGGCCCAAGGGGGGGGGCACCAGCCCACCAGGGGCTGGTTCCCCTCCCACTTCAGCCCATGGGGCCCTCCGGGATAGGTGGCCCCACCTGGTGGACCCCCGGGACCCTTCCGGTTGTCCCGGTACAATACCGGTGACCCCCGAAACTTTCCCGATGGCCGAAACTCGACTTCCCATATATAATTCTTTACCTCCGGACCATTTCGGAACTCCTCGTGATGTCCGGGATCTCATCCGGGACTCCGAACAACATTCAGTTTGCTGCATACTAATATCTCTACAACCCTAGCATCACCGAACCTTAAGTGTGCAGACCCTACGTGTTCGGGAGACACGTAGACATGACCGAGACGGCTCTCCGGTCAATAACCAACAACGGGATCTGGATACCCATGTTGGCTCCCACATGCTCCTCGATGATCTCATCGGATGAACCACGATATGGAGGATTCAAGCAACCCTGTATACAATTCCCTTTGTCAATCGGTATGTTACTTGCCCGAGATTTGATCGTCGGTATCCCAATACCTCGTTCAACCTCGTTACTGGCAAGTCACTTTACTCATACCGTAATGCATGATCCCGTGACCAGACATTTGGTCACTTTGAGCTCATTATGATGATGCATTACTGAGTGGGCCTAGAGATACCTCTCCGTCATACGGAGTGACAAATCCCAGTCTCGATCCGTGTCAACCCAACAGACACTCTCGGAGATACCCGTAGTATACCTCTATAGTCACCCAGTTACGTTGTGATGTTTGGTACACCCAAAGCACTCCTACAGTATCCGGGAGGTACACGATCTCATGGTCTAAGGAAAAGATACTTGACATTGGAAAAGCTCTAGCAAACGAACTACACAATCTTGTGCTATGCTTAGGATTGGGTCTTGTCCATCACATCATTCTCCTAATGATGTGATCTCGTTATCACTGACATCCAATGTCCGTAGTCAGGAATGTTGGAAATATGCCCTAGAGGCAATAATAAATTAGTTATTATTATTATATTTCCTTGTTCATGATAATCGTTTATTATCCATGCTATAATTGTATTGATAGGAAACTCAGATATATGTGTGGGTACATAGACAACACCATGTCCCTAGTAAGCCTCTAGTTGACTAGCTCGTTGATCAATAGATGGTTACGGTTTCCTGACCATGGACATTGGATGTCGTTGATAACGGGATCACATCATTAGGAGAATGATGTGATGGACAAGACCCAATCCTAAGCCTAGCACAAAGATCGTGTAGTTCGTATGCTAAAGCTTTTCTGATGTCAAGTATCATTTCCTTAGACCATGAGATTGTGCAACTCCCGGATACCATAGGAATGCTTTGGGTGTACCAAACGTCACAACGTAACTGGGTGGCTATAAAGGTACACTATGGGTATCTCCGAAAGTGTTTATTGGGTTGGCACGAATCGAGACTGGGATTTGTCACTCCGTGTGATGGAGAGGTATCTCTGGGCCCACTCGGTAGGACATCATCATAATGTGCACAATGTGACCAAGGGGTTGATCACGGTATGATGTGTTATGGAACGAGTAAAGAGACTTGCCGGTAACTAGATTGAACAAGGTATCGAGATACCGACGATCGAATCTCGGGCAAGTACTATACCGCTAGACAAAGGGAATTGAATACGGGATTGATTGAATCCTCGACATCGTGGTTCATCTGATGAGATCATCGTGGAACATGTGGGAGCCAACATGGGTATCCAGATCCCGCTATTGGTTATTGGCCGGAGAGTTGTCTCGGCCATGTCTGCATGGTTCCCGAACCTGTAGGGTCTACACACTTAAGGTTCGATGACGCTAGAGTTGTTACAGGAATTAGCGTGCAGTTACCGAATGTTGTTCGGAGTCCCGGATGAGATTCCGGACGTCACGAGGAGTTCCGGAATGGTCCGGAGGTAAAGATTTATATATGGGAAGTCCTATTTTGGCCACCGGAAAATGTTCGGGATTTTTCGGTATTGTACCGGGAAGGTTCTAGAAGGTTCCGGAGTGGGGCCCACCTGCATGGGGGGACCCACATGAACGTGGGTAGTGGGGGCAAGGCCCCACACCCCTGGTCAAGGCGCACCAAGACCCCCCCTTAGAAGGAATAAGATCATATCCCGAAGGGATAAGATCAAGATCCCTAAAAAGGGGGGATGACAATCGGTGGGGAAGGAAATGATGTGATTTCTTTCCTCCCACCTTTGCCAATGCCCCAATGGACTTGCAGGGCAAGAAACCAGCCCCCTCCACCCCTATATATAGTGGGGAGGCACATGGGAGCTTCACCCTTGCCCCCGGCGCAGCCCTCCCCCTCTCCAATTCCACCTCCTCCTCAGTAGTGCTTGGCGAAGCCCTGCCGGAGAACTGCAAGCTCCACCACCACGCCGTCGTGCTGCCGGAGCTCTCCCTCAACTTCTCCTCTCCCCTTGCTGGATCAAGAAGGAGGAGACATCCCGGGGCTGTACGTGTGTTGAACATGGAGGCGCCGTCTGTTTGGCGTTAGATCGGATCTTCCGTGATTTGAATCGCCGCGAGTACGACTCCCTCATCCGCGTTCTTGTAACGCTTCCGCATCGCGATCTTCAAGGGTATGAATATGCACTCCCCTTCCCTCGTTGCTAGATTACTCCATAGATTGATCTTGGTGTTGCGTAGAAAATTTTGAATTTCTGCTACGTTCCCCAACAGTGGCATCATGAGCTAGGTCTATGCGTAGTTTCTATGCACGAGTAGAACACAAGTTGTTGTGGGCATTGATTTTGTTCAATATGCTTACCATTACTAGTCCAATCTTGTTTCGACGGTATTGTGGGATGAAGCGGCCCGGACCGACCTTACACGTACAGTTACGTGAGACAGGTTCCACCGACTGACATGCACTTGTTGCATAAGGTGGCTAGCGGGTGCCAGTCTCTCCCACTTTAGTCGGATCGGATTCGATGAAAAGGGTCCTTATGAAGGGTAAATAGCAATTGACATATCACGTTGTGGTTTTTGTGTAGGTAAGAAACGTTCTTGCTAGAAACCCATAGCAGCCACGTAAAACATGCAAACAACAATTAGAGGACGTCTAACTTGTTTTTGCAGGGTATGCTATGTGATGTGATATGGCCAAAAAATAATGTAATGAATGATATGTGATGTATGAGATTGACCATGTTCTTGTAATAGGAATCATGACTTGCATGTCGATGAGTATGACAACCGGCAGGAGCCATAGGAGTTGTCTTAATTTATTGTATGACCTGCGTGTCATTGAACAACGCCATGTAATTACTTTACTTTATTGCTAAACCGTTAGCCATAGTAGTAGAAGTAATGGTTGGCGAGACAACTTCATGGAGACACGATGATGGAGATCATGATGATGGAGATCATGGTGTCATGCCGGTGACGATGATGATCATGGAGCCCCGAAGATGGAGATCAAAAGGAGCAAAATGATATTGGCCATATCATGTCACTTTTTGATTGCATGTGATGTTTATCATGTTTATGCATCTTATTTTCTTACAATGACGGTAGTAAATAAGATGATCCCTCATTAAAATTTCAAGAAAGTGTTCCCCCTAACTGTGCACCATTGCGAAAGTTCGTTGATCGGGTGTGATAGATTCTAACGTTCACATACAACGGGTGTAAGCCAGATTTACACACGCGAAACACTTAGGTTGACTTGACGAGCGTAGCATGTACAGACATGGCCTCGGAACACAAGAGACCGAAAGGTCGAGCATGAGTCGTATGGTAGATACGATCAACATGAAGATGTTCACCGATGATGACTAGTCCGTCTCACATGATGAGCGGACACGGCCTAGTTGACTCGGATCGTGTAATCACTTAGATGACTAGAGGGATGTCTATCTGAGTGGGAGTTTATTAGATGAACTTAATTATCCTGAACATAGTCAAAAGGTTTTTGCAAATTATGTCATAGCTCGCGCTTTAGTTCTACTGTTTAGATATGTTCCTAGAGAAAATATAGTTGAAAGTTGATAGTAGCAATTATGGGTCCGTAAACTGAGGATTGTCCTCATTGTTGCACAGAAGGCTTATGTCCTTAATGCACCGCTCGGTGTGCTGAACCTCGAACGTCGTCTGTGGATGTTGCGAACATTTGACATACACGTTTTGATAACTACGTGATAGTTCAGTAATATTAAACGGTTTAAAATTGAGGCACCGAAGACGATTTCGGAACATCGCGAAACATATGAGATGTTTTGAGGGCTGAAATTGGGATTTCAGGCTCGTGCCCACGTCAAGGGGTATGAGACCTCCGACGAGTTTCTTAGCCTACAAAATAAGGGAGAAAAGCTCAATCGTTGAGCTTGTACTCAGATTGTATGGGTACAACAATCACTTGAATCGAGTGGGAGTTAATCTTCCAGATGAGATAGTGATGTTTCTCCAAAGTCATTGCACCAAGCTACTAGAGCTTCGTGATGAACTATAACATATCAGGGATAGATATGATGATCCTTGAAATATTCGCGATGTTTGACACCGCAAAAGTAGAAATCAAGAAGGAGCATCAATTGTTGATGGTTAGTGAAACCACTAGTTTCAAGAAGGGCAAGGGCGAGAAGAGATACTTCATGAAACGGCAAATCAGCTGCTGCTCTAGTGAAGAAACCCAAGGTTGAACCCAAACCCGAGACTCAGTGCTTCTGTAATAGAGGGAACAACCATTGGAGCAGAATTACCCTAGATACTTGGTAGATGAGAAGGCTGGCAAGGTCGATAGAAGTATATTGGATATACATTATGTTAATGTGTACTTTACTAGTACTCCTAGTAGCACCAGGGTATTAGATACCGGTTCGGTTGCTAAGTGTTAGTAACTCGAAATAAAAGCTACGGAATAAACGAAGACTAGCTAAAGGTGAGCTGACGATATGTGTTGGAAGTGTTTCCAAGGTTGATGTGATCAAGCATCGCACGCTCTCTCTACCATCGAGATTGGTGTTAAACCTAAATAATTGTTATTTGGTGTTTGCGTTGAGCATAGACATGATTGGATTATGTCTATCGCAATACGGTTATTCATTTAAGGAGAATAATGGTTACTCTGGTTATTTGAATAATACCTTCAATGGTCTTGCACCTAAAATGAATGGTTTATTGAATCTCGATCGTAGTGATACACATGTTCATGCCAAAAGATATAAGATAGTAATGATAGTACCACCTACTTGTGGCACTGCCATGTAAGTCATATTGGTATAAAACGCATGAAGAAGCTCCATGTTGATGGATCTTTGGACTCACTCGTTTTTGAAAAGATTGAGACATGTGAACCATGTCTATTGGTATATACGCATGAAGAAACTCCATGCAGATGGACCGTTTGGACTCACTTGATTTTGAATCACTTGAGACATGCAAATCATACCACATGGGCAAGATGACTGAAAGCCTCGTTTTCAGTAAAATGGAACAAGAAAGCAACTTGTTGGAAGTAACACATTTTGATGTGTGCAGTCCAATGAGTGCTGAGGCACGCAGTGGATATCGTTATGTTCTTACTTCACGGATGATTTGAGTAGATACTAAGTATATTTACTTGATGAAACACAAGTCTGAATTATTGAATGGTTCAAGTAATTTCAGAGTGAAGTTGAAGATCATCGTGACAAGAGGATAAAATGTCTATGATATGATCATAGAGATGAGTATCTGAGTTACGAGCTTTGGCACGCAATTAAGACATTGTGGAAATAGTTTCACAATTAATACCGCCTGGAACACCATAGTGTGATGGTGTGTCCGAACATCATAGTTGCACCCTATTGGATATGGTGCGAACCATGATGTCTCTTATCAAATTACCACTATCGTTCATGGGTTAGGCATTAGAGACAACCGCACTCACTTTAATAGGGCACCACGTAATTCCATTGAGACGACACCGTTTGAACTATGGTTTGGAGAAACCTAAGTTGTTGTTTCTTAAAAGTTTGGGGCTGCAACGCTTATGTGAAAAAGTTTTAGGTTGATAAGCTCGAACCCAAAGCGGATAAAATGCATCTTCATAGGACACCCAAAACAGTTGGGTATACCTCCTAATTCAGATCTGAAAGCAATATGGATTGTTTCTTGAATTGGGTCCTTTCTCGAGAAAAAGTTTGTCTCGAAAATTGAGTGGGAGGATGGTGGAGACTTGATGAGGTTATTGAACCATCACTTCAACTGGTGTGTAGCAGGGCACAAGAAGTTGTTCCTGTGGCGCCTACACCAATTGAAGTAGAAGCTTATGATAGTGATCATGAAGTTTTGGATCAAGTCACAACCGTACCTCGTAGGGTGACAAGGATGCATACTACTTCAGAGTGGTACAGTAATCCTGTCTTGAAGGTCATGTTGCTAGACAACAATGAAACTACGAGCTATGGAGAAGCGATGGTGGGCCCATATTCCGACAAATGGTTAAAATCCATGAAATCCGAGATAGGATCCATGTATCAGAACAAAGCATGGACTTTGGTGGGCTTGCCCGATGATCGGCAAGCCATTGAGATAAATGGATCTTTAAGAAGAAGACGGACGTGGACGGTAATATCATCGTCTATGAAGCTCGACTTGTGGCAAAGAGTTTTTCACAAGTTCAAGGAGTTGACTACGATGAGATCTTCTCATCCGTAGCAATGCTTAAGTCCGTCGGAATCATGTTAGCATTAGCTGCATTTATGAAATCTGGCAGATGGATGTCAAAACGAGTTTCCTTACCAGTCTTCGTAAGGAAAGGTTGTATGTGATACAATCAGAAAGGTTTTGTCGATCCTAAGGATGCTAAAAGGTATGCTAGCTCCAGCGATCCTTCCAGGGACTGGAGTAAGCATCTCGGAGTTGGAATATACACTTTGATAAGATGATCAAAGATTTTGGGTTTATGCAATGTTTATGAGAAACTTGTATTTCCAAAGAAGTGAGTGGGAGCACTATAGAATTTCTGATGAGTATATGTTGTTGACATATTGTTGATCATAAATGATGTAGAATTTCTGGAAAGCATGTAGGGATATTTGAAAAGTGTTTTTCAATAGAAAACCTGGATTAAGCTGCTTGAACGTTGAGCATCAAGATCTATGAGGATAGATCAAAAACGCTAAATGGTACTTTCAAATGAGCACATACCTTGACATGATCTTGAAGGTGTTCAAGATGGATCAGTCAAAGAAGGAGTTCTTGCCTGAGTTGTAAGGTACGAAGTTAAGACTTAAAGCTCGACCACGGCAGAAAAGAGAGAAAGGACGAAGGTCGTCCCCTATGCTTTAGACATAGGCTCTACAGTATGCTATGCTATGTACAGCACCTGATGTGTGCCTTGCTACATACCTGGCAAGAGGGTACAAAGGTGATCAAGGAGTGGATCACCAGATAGCGGTCAAAATTATCCTTGGAGGAATAAGGATATGTTTCTCGGTTATGGAGGTGATAAAGAGTTCGACGTAAAGAGTTGCGTCGATGCAAGCTTTAACACCTATCCAAATGACTCTGAGTAGCAAACTGGATACGTATAGTGGAGTGACCATTTGGAATAGCTCCAAGTGGAGCGTGGAAGCAGTATTTACAATATGACCTAGAGATTTGCGAAGTACATACGGACCTAAATGTTGCAGACCCATTGACTAAAACCTCTCTCACAAGCAAAACATGATCAAACCCCAGAACTCATTGAGTCTTAATCACATGATGATGTGAACTAGTTTAGTGACACTAGTAAACTCTTTGGATGTTGGTCACATGGCGATGTGACCTGTGAGTGTTAATCACATGGCGATGTGAACTAGATTATTGACTCTAGTGCAAGTGGGAGACTGTTGGAAATATTCCCTAGAGGCAATAATAAATTAGTTATTATTATTATATTTCCTTGTTCATGATAATCGTTTATTATCCATGCTATAATTGTATTGATAGGAAACTCAGATACATGTGTGGGTACATAGACAACACCATGTCCCTAGTAAGCCTCTAGTTGACTAGCTCATTGATCAATAGATGGTTACGGTTTCTTGACCATGGACACTGGATGTCCTTGATAACGGGATCACATCATTAGGAGAATGATGTGATGGACAAGACCCAATCCTAAGCCTAGCACAAAGATTGTGTAGTTCGTATGCTAAAGCTTTTCTAATGTCAAGTATCATTTCCTTAGACCATGAGATTGTGCAACTCCCAGATACCGTAGGAATGCTTTGGGTCTACCAAACGTCACAACGTAACTGGGTGGCTATAAAGGTACACTATGGGTATCTCCGAAAGTGTCTGTTGGGTTGGCACGAATCGAGACTGGGATTTGTCACTCCGTGTGACGGAGAGGTATCTCTGGGCCCACTCGGTAGGACATCATCATAATGTGCACAATGTGACCAAGGGGTTGATCATGGTATGATGTGTTACAGAACGAGTAAGGAGACTTGCCGGTAACGAGATTTAACAAGGTATCGGGATACCGACGATCGAATCTCGGGCAAGTACTATACCGCTAGACAAAGGGAATTGAATACGGGATTGATTGAATCCTCGACATCGTGGTTCATCCGATGAGATCATCGTGGAACATGTGGGAGCCAACATGGGTATCCAGATCCCGCTATTGGTTATTGGCCGGAGAGTTGTCTCGGTCATGTCTGCATGGTTCCCGAACCCGTAGGGTCTACACACTTAAGGTTCGGTGACGCTAGAGTTGTTATGGGAATTACTGTGCAGTTACCGAATGTTGTTCGGAGTCCCGGATGAGATCCCGGACATCACGAGGAGTTCCGAAACGGTCCGGAGGTAAAGATTTATATACGGGAAGTCCTATTTTGGCCATCGGAAAATGTTTGGGATTTTTCGATATTGTACCGGGAAGGTTCTAGAAGGTTCCGGAGTGGGGCCCACCTGCATGGGGGGACCCACATGAACGTGGGTAGTGGGGGCAAGGCCCCACACCCCTGGTCAAGGCGCACCAAGATCCCCCTTAGAAGGAACAAGATCATATCCCGAAGGGATAAGATCGAGATCCCTAAAAAGGGGGGATAACAATCGGTGGGGAAGGAAATGATGTGATTTCTTTCCTCCCACCTTTGCCAATGCCCCAATGGACTTGCAGGGCAAGAAACCAGCCCCCTCCACCCCTATATATAGTGGGGAGGCGCATGGGAGCTTCACCCTTGCCCCTGGCGCAGCCCTCCCCCTCTCCAACTCCACCTCCTCCTCAGTAGTGCTTGGCGAAGCCCTGCCGGAGAACTGCAAGCTCCACCACCACGTCGTCGTGCTGCCGGAGCTCTCCCTCAACTTCTCCTCTCCCCTTGCTGGATCAAGAAGGAGGAGACGTCCCCGGGCTGTACGTGTGTTGAACGCTGAGGCGCCGTTTGTTCGGTGTTAGATCGGATCTTTCGTGATTGAATCGCCGCGAGTACGACTCCCTCATCCGCGTTCTTGTAATGCTTCCGCATTGCGATCTTCAAGGGTATGAAGATGCACTCCCCTTCCCTCGTTGCTAGATTACTCCATAGATTGATCTTGGTGTTGCGTTGAAAATTTTGAATTTCTGCTACGTTCCCCAACAAGGAAACCATGACTATCTGTTGATCAACGAGCTAGTCAACTAGAGGCTCACTAGGGACATGTTGTGGTCTATGTATTCACACGTGTATTACGATTTCCGGATAATACAATTATAGCATGAATAAAAGATAATTATCATGAACAAGGAAATATAATAATAATCCCTTTATTATTGCCTCTAGGGCATATTTCCAACACTCAGCGTCCGGACAGTCGACAATTTGGTTCTTTTTAGTTAGGAACTGAGTCCAGAATTTCCCGGCTGACTAGCCGGGCTGTTGGGTAATGTGACTTAAGTCATCAGCATCCGGTGGTCGCACATAGGTACCCTGGAAGTTATCGAGGAATTCGTCCTCAACGTTTTCCCAGCTGCCAATAGAGTTTGCTGGCAGGCTATTCAGCCAGTGTCTTGCTGGCCCTTTAAGATTGAGTCGGAGGTACTTGATGGCATGTAGGTAATCACCGCGGGCCATATGAATGTGGAGAAGAAAATCATCGATCCACACTGCAAGGTCTGTTGTGCCATTGTATGACTCGATGTTGACGGGTTTAAACCCTTCTGGGAATTCATGTTCCATTACTTCGTCAGTGAAGCAGAGGGGGTGTGCGGCGCCTCTGTGCCGGGCTATGTCGCGGCGTAGTCCGATTAGGTCTGGTCGGTAATGTCCGGCCCGGCCGGATTGATCAGTATTGTATCCGGCATGACGATTGGTGTCCTGAGCTGTGGCGCGCCCTCGTGATCTGTAGATCGATCTTGGTTGTCCTGCATTGTTTTCCAGTATGTCTTGCAGGTCCTGCGTATTACCCCGGTCCTTGGTGAACCGGTGTCGGGGTGCGGGCTGGTGTCCGGCCTGACATGTCGTTTTATCCCGGCCACATGGTGTTCGGTCAGCCTCATCTTGTGCTAGAAGTTCAGGCTCTTCGACCTCTTCTTCTAGCGGTTTATGCTTTGGGTATCCCCTGCTTGGGGGTTCGAGTCCGTATTCTTCAGTCGCCAGGACTTAGGTCCATCTGTCTGCGAGCAGATCTTGGTCCGCTTGGAGCTGCTGCTGCTTCTTTTTCAGGCTTATTGCAGTGGCTATAAGCCTGCGCTTGAAGCGCTCCTGCTCTATGGGATCCTCTGGTACGCCGAATTCATCGTCACCGAGGCTCAACTCATCTTCGGAGGGAGGCATATAGTTATCGTCCTCCAAGTATCCGTTTGTCGCCTGTTCGTCTGGGCTAGCCTGCCCGTGTTCCTGTTCGGCTTGCTCGAAGGTGGGTTGATCAGGATCATATTCCTCTTCGGCGCCATCTGGATTTTCTTCTCCAGTGTCGGTATTGTTGTGGCGAGGCTTGGAGCGGCGCCGATGACGCCCATGTTTTGCTTTCTTACCTGAGGGGTTATCTCCCGTTGCCTCATCGCCATTGTTTTCTTTGGGAGTATCCACCATATATATATATATCATATGAAGAGGTGGCAGTCCAGCGCCCTGTGGGTGGTAGTTCCTGTTCTTCTCCCGCATTGTCGTCTATACCGTCGATGTCTTCAGAGTCGAAGTTAAGCACGTCGGTTAAGTCATTGGCCGTGGCTATTAAGTGGGTGGTGGGTGGGTAACGAATATCTTCGTCGCCAGCTTCCCACTCGAGCCAGACATAGTTCGGCCAGGAGTCTCCCGACAAAGAGAGAGACCTTAATGAATTCAGCACGTCTCCGAAAGGCGAGTGCTGAAAGATATCCGCAGCGGCGAACTCCATTACCGGAGCCCAATTGGATTCCTTGGGCGCGGATGCGTGCGGTCCGGAACACATGGCCGGAGATGAGTCCGGGGGTCCAGAGACACAGATCCCTTTGGGAGAGGAGTCTGTGCTTGGCTCCAACGCCGAGGAGTCTACGGCCTCCAGGGCGGGGTCCATCCACCCGTCCTTGGAAGGCACGACCTGCTCTGGAACAAAGTCCGGAGCTGTAGCAGGTGCGATGTTCCGAATACTGCCCGACTGCTGATCTAGGTCATGCACGTCGTGATTGTTCGGCACTCCTGACACGGGCCCAAATCCGTCGAAGATCAAGTCCCCGCGGATGTCGGCGGTGTAGTTTAGGTTTCCAAACCTGACCTGATGGCCAGGGGCATAGCTATCGATCTGCTCCAGATGGCCAAGCGAGTTGGCCGACAGTGCGAAGCTGCCGAACACGAAGCTCTGTCCGGGGAGAAAATTCTCACCCAGGGAAGCGTGGTTGAAGGTTGGAGAAGCCATCTAGCCTTGCAGCGACGACACAGAGGAACTCTCAATGAAAGCACCAATGTCGATGTCAAAACCAGCGGATCTCGGGTAGTGGGTCCCGAACTGTGTGTCTAAGACTAATGATAATAGGAGGTTGGGGACACGATGTTTACCCAGGTTCGGGCCCTCCCGATGGAGGTAAAACCCTACTTCCTGCTTGATTGATCTTGATGATATGAGTATTACAAGAGTTGATCTACCACGAGATCAGAGAGGCTAAACCCTAGAAGCTAGCCTATGGTATGATTGTTGTTGTTGTTGTTGTGTCCTACGGACTAAATCCTCCTATTTATATAGACACCGGATGGGGCTAGGGTTACACAGAGTCGGTTTACAGGGGAGGAGATCTACATCCAAATCGCCAAGCTTGCCTTCCACGCCAACGAGAGTCCCATTCGGACACGGGACGAAGTCTTCTGTCTTGTATCTTCATAGTCCAACAGCCCGGCCAAAATATATAGTCCGACTGTCCGGATACCCCCTTATCCAGGACTCCCTCAGGGGGCGCGCCCTACCCTCTCATGGCTGCCTCGTCTGCTTCTTGACTTGCACTCCAAGTCCTCTGGATCACGTTCATTCCAAAAATCACGCTCCCGGAGGTTTCATTCCGTTTGGACTCCGTTTGATATTCCTTTTCTTCGAAATACTGAAATAGGCAAAAAAACAGCAATACGGGCTGGGCCTCCGGTTAGTAGGTTAGTCCCAAAAATGATATAAATGTGTAAAATAAAGCCCATAAACATCCAAAAGGGGTAATATAATAGCATGGAACAACCAAAAATTATAGATACGTTGGAGACGTATCATTACCAACCGGTACTAATGGTCTACCAGCACCCGGGCCTGGCTCGTGCCACGTGGTGGCACTTTAGCGCCGGTTCGTGCTGAACCGGTAGTAAAGGGGGGGGCTTTAGTCTCCACTCTTTAGTGCCGGTTGTAGAACCGGCACTAAAGGCCCTTACGAACCGGTGCTAAAGCCCTGTTCTGCACTAGTGGAATTTGGTGTTTGGCAAGTGGATCTACACCCCTACCATCTTCCCCACCCATCCATCCATCAAATTTGTCCTCAATTTTGGAAATCACCACGTATCCGGAGCATTTCGGTCGCTCGCAGAGGACCCCATGCACACGGGCCATCGGGACCCCGTGCACATGGGCCTCACTTACCCCGTGTGCACGGACTATCCAGGGACTTTCGGCCATTTTCTGTTTGCTTTATTTTGGTTCACCACCACCACTTGTGTTCTTCCACACCATTTCACGTGGTTGTTTGAGTTTTGGGTCGCGGTTTCTCTCGTGTCCTAAGGTGTTTCAGCTACTTAGGCGCGATTCGACGTCATCATCACCGCCACTCGACCATCGACTCGGACTCCACATCGGCTTCGTCCAACATCACCTTCATACCAACCGTATGCAAGGACGATAACCTCGACGATGCCTTTGTGCCACACTTTCAATTACTTTGATAGCTTCGAGCCTCTTTTGCGTAGCTTACCCATCGAGACTAGCTTGTTGAGTATTGCCAGGCCATGCTTTAGTGCACCTTTAGTGTTACATCTCTCCCGTGCAATTACTACTTGTTATCTCGCATTCTGGCTCGAATATCAAGCATTGTGGCATAGTTAGAAAAAAAGAAAAAGCTTTTAAGCAAAAGAGAAGAGAAGCAAAGAGCTTATAAGCAATAGCATCGAGCCTCATAGCATAGTTACTTCATCTTGGTCACTACATACCTACGCATACTTGGGATAGTGAGACGACCCATTTCTCTACTAGGTTGGTGCACTAGCGTATCTAGCCCATTAGAGCAATCGAGCTAGCATCTCTCTTGTATCCATACAACAAGAGCATTGTCCGCAGTTCCACATCTTAGAGCTCACCCCTTGGTTGTGCGGATCCCATCTATATTCCGTGTGTATTCCTAGTGTTATCCTTGGGTTTGATCTATTTGCCTTATTTGCCATTTGTGAATCTTCTCAACTTTCTGAACATCTTGACTAACATTTGCTTGAATTATTTGTGCCACTTCCTAACCGAGCTCCGCCATAAGCCATTTACTTGTAGGTGTGAGAAACAATACCCGGTACCAATTCTCCTAGCATCACGTGGGATCGTACTTGTTACATCCACAATCTTTGGAAAAGGTATCTTTGGTTTTGTTCACTCATTTTCCTACTCACCTCCACTTTCACATGATGGATAGGCCGAGTTCTTCTACCAACCCACTCTTCATTGAACAAGATAACAACATGACCTCCAACATCACCAAGCAACACCTCTTTGGTGCAGAACGAGCTTTGCATCAAGAACAACAAGCAATGAGCGACCACATCGACCATCTCGCCACCGACTTATGCCTCTCCGAGCAACATACAAGAGACTACTTCGATAACAAGCTCGATGAACAAAAACAGAGAGCAATGCAAGAATGGACAAGATTCATGCCTTGTTGGTCAACCACTCTGCTACCTTGTCGTCCTACTCAAGATGGAGCCGCTCGAGTCGACACTCTGATGACACCATCTCCGGCTCAAGTACTCCGACATCTAACACTCTTTAACGAGCCGCGCGCCAAGACCGTCAAGCTAATCGCAATCCTTTTCATGGCATCGACCCTCAAGAGCAATTTCTAGCACAAGAAAGCCAACGCCACCACCACAAAGAGGAAGATCGTGCGTGCCAACACCAAGACGAGCAAGACACCGAGGCGGCCCATCTACAACAACAACAACATGAAGCTCAAGCACTTGAGGTGCAACGTGCCCTCCAAGACGCTAGTCGCGCTTTCGCTGACCGTGATTGACAAATGCGAGAACAAGAAGAAGCACTTCGAGAAGAAATTCAAGAGAGGAACTATCTAGCAAGAGTACACCGATAAGCTCCTCAAGCTCCTCGTCAAGAACCCCAAGTGCGCCAAGAGCAACAAGACAATGGGAATCCTCCTTGCCAAGAACAATACCAAGCGGAGCAAGTACGTGAAGACCCTCTTCCACGACAAGAGCGACATCAACACCGTCAATATGATGAGGAACTCCGCTATGGCAAGCTCAAGTTCACCATGCCCAAGTTCTCTGGAAGCAACGATCCCGAGGAGTACCTATCATGGGCATTGAAAGTCGAAAAGATATTTCGTCTTCACAACTACGCCGAAGAAAAGAAGATCGCCATGGCATCCCTCGAGTTTCAAGACTATGTCCTCATTTCGTGGGAACAAGTGATCAAGCAACGGCAAGAGAAAGGTGAGCCACCCATCACATCTTGGACACAAATGAAGGACATCATGCGAGCCGGCTTCGTGTCAACATACTACACACGAGATCTCTTCAAGAAGTTGCAACCCCTCAAACGAGGCACGAAGATGGTGGAAGAATACTATCAAGAAATGGAGATTTTCATGATTGTTGGGGAACACGGTAATTTAAAAAATTTCCTACGATCACGCAAGATCTATCTAGGTGATGCATAGCAATGAGAGGGGAGAGTGTGTCCACGTACCCTCGTAGACCAAAAGTTGAAGCGTTATATCAATGCGGTTGATGTAGTCGTACGTCTTCATGATCTAACCGATCCTAGCACCAAAACGTATCGCACCTCCATGTTCAGCACACGTTCAGCTCGATGTCGTTCCTCGTACTCTTGATCCAGTTGAGGCCGAAGGAGAGTTTCTTCAGCCTGATGGTGTGGCAACAGTGATGATGAAGTTACCGGTGCACGGCTTCGCCTAAGCACTCCGACGATATGACCGAGGTGTGTAACTACGGAAGGGGCACCGCACACGGCTAAGACAAATCTTGTGTGTCCTTGGGGTGCTCCCCTCCCCCATATATAAAGGAGGGAGGGAGGAGGCGGCCAGCCTAGGGGGCGCGCCAAGCATAGGGAGTCCTACTAGGACTCCCAAGTCCTAGTAGGATTCCCTTTCCTATTCGTAGTAGGAGAGAAGGAAAGAGAGGGAGAGGGAGAAGGAAAGGGGGGTTGCACCCCCACCCCTTGTCCAATTCGGTTTGGGCAGGGGGAGGCGCGCGCCACCTCTTGGCCCTTATCTCCTATCTCCACTAAAGCCCAATAAGGCCCATTGGTTCTCCCGGTGAATTCCCGAAACTCCCCTGTACTACAAAAAATACCCGAATCACTCGGAACCTTTCCGATGTCCGAATATAGCCTTCCAATATATCAATCTTTACATCTCGACCATTTCGAGACTCCTCGTCACGTCTGTGATCTCATCAGAGACTCCGAACAAACTTCGGTCATCACATGACTCATAATACAAATCGTCATCGAACGTTAAGTGTGCGAACCCTACGGGTTCGAGAACTATGTAGACATGACAAAGACACATCTCCGGTCAATAACCAATAGCGGAACCTGGATGCTCATATTAGTTCCTACATATTCTACGAAGATCTTTATCGGTCAAACCGCATAACAACATACGTTGTTCCCTTTGTCATCGGCATGTTACTTGCCCGAGATTCGACCGTCGGTATCACAATACCTAGTTCAATCTCGTTACCGGAAATTCTCTTTACTCGTTTTGTAATGCATCATCCCGTAACTAACTCATTAGTCACATTGCTTGCAAGGCTTATAGTGATGTGCATCACCGAGAGGGCCCAGAGATACCTCTTCGAAACACAGAGTGACAAATCCTAATCTCGATCTATGCCAACCCAACAAACACCTTCGGAGACACCTGTAGAGCACCTTTATAATCACCTATTTGCGTTGTGACGTTTGGTAGCACACAAAGTGTTACTCCGGTATTCGGGAGTTGCATAATCTCATAGTCTGAGGAACATGTATAAGTCATGAACAGAGCAGTAGCAATGAAACTGTAACGATCATAATGCTAAGCTAACGGATGGGTCATGTCCATCACATCATTCTCCTAATGATGTGATCCCTTTCATCAAATGACAACATATGTCTATGGTTTGGAAACATAACCATCTTTGATTAACGAGCTAGTCAAGTAGAGGCATACTAGGGACACTATGTTTTATCTATGTATGCACACATGTACTAAGTTTCTAGTTAATACAATTCTAGCATGAATAATAATCATTTACCACGATATAAGGAAATAAAGAATAACTTTATTATTGCCTCTAGGGCATATTTCCTTCAGTCTCCTACTTGCACTAGAGTCAGTAATCTAGTTCACATCACCATGTGATTTAACACCAATAGTTCATATCTGTATGTGATTAACACCCATAGTTCACATCACCATGTGACCAATACCCAAAGGGTTTACTGGAATCAATAATCTAGTCCACATCGCTATGTGATTAACAGCCAAAGAGTACTAAGTTGTGATCATGTTTTGCTCGTGAGAGAAGTTTAGTCAACGGGTCTGTCACATTCAGAACCGTATGTATTTTGCAAATATTCTATGTCTACAATGCCCTGCATGGAGCTACTCTAACTAATTGCTCCCACTTTCAATATGTATCCAAATTGAGACTTAGAGTCATCTGGATCGGTGTAAAAGCTTGCATCGACATAACTCTTTACGGTGAACTCTTTATCACCCCCATCACCGAGAAACATTTCCTTAGTCCTCACTAAGGATAATTTTGACTGTTGTCCAGTGATCTACTCTTAGGTCACTATTGTACCCCCTTGCCAAACTCATGGCAAGGTACACAATAGGTCTGGTACACATCACATCATACTTTATAGAACCTATGACTGTGGCATAGGGAATGACTTTCATTCTCTTTCTATCTTCTTCCGTGGTCGGGCTTTGAGTCTTACTCAACTTTACACCTTGTAATACAGACAACAACTCCTTCTTTGACTGATCCATCTTGAACTCTTTCAAAACTTTTCAAGGTATTTACTCATTGAAAAATCTTATCAAGCGTCTTGATCTATCTTTATAGATCTTGATGCCCAATATGTAAGCAGCTTCACCGAGGTCTTTCATTGAAAAACTCTTATTCAAGTATCCCTTTATGCTATCCAGAAATTTTATATCACTTCCAATCAACAATATATCATCCACATATAATATTAGAAGTGCTACAGAGCTCCCACTCACTTTCTTGTAAATACAGGCTTCTCCAAAAGTCTGTATAAAACATATGCTTTGATCACACTATCAAAGCATTTATTCCAACCCCGAGAGGCTTGCACCAGTCCATAAATGGATCGCTGGAGCTTGCACACCTTGTTAGTGCCTTTAGGATCGACAAAACCTTCTGGTTGCATCATATACAAGTCTTCTTTAAGAAATACCCATTTAATGAATTCAATTTTGACATCCATTTGCCAGATTTCATAAAATACGGCAACTGCTAACATGATTCATATGGACTTTAAGCATCTCTACGGTTGAGAAAATCTCATTGTAGTCAACACCTTGAATTTGTCGAAAACCTTTTTGCGACAAGTCGAGTTTTGTAGATAGTGAAACTACTATCATCATCAGTCTTCCTCTTGAAATCCATTTATTTAATATGGCTTGCCGATCATCAGGCAAGTCCACCAAAGTCCACACTTTGTTCTCATACATGGATCACATCTCAAATTTCATGGCCTCAAGCCATTTCGCGGAATCTGGGCTCATCATCGCTTTCTCATAGTTCGTAAGTTCATCATGGTCTAGTAACATGACTTCCAGAATAGGATTATCGTACCACTCTGGTGCGGATTGTACTCTGGAAGACTTGCGAGGTTCGGTAATAACTTGATCTGAAGTTTCATGATCATCATCATTAGCTTCCTCGCTAATTGGTGTAGGAATCACTAGAACTGATTTCTGTGATGAAATACTTTCCAATAAGGGAAAAGGTACAATTACCTCATCAAGTTCTACTTTCCTCCCACTCACTTCTTTCGAGAGAAACTCCTTCTCTAGAAAGGAACCATTTTTAGCAACAAAGATTTTTGCCTTCGGATCTGTGATAGAAGGTGTACCCAACAGTTTCCTTTGGGTATCCTATGAAGACACACTTCTCCGATTTGGGTTTGAGCTTATCAGGTTGAAGCTTTTTCACATAAGCATCGCAGCCCCAAACTTTAAGAAACGACAACTTGGTTTCTTGCCAAACCACAGTTCATAAGGCGTCGTCTCAACGGATTTTGATGGTGCCCTGTTTAACGTGAATGCAGCTGTCTCTAATGCATAACCCCAAAACGATAGTGGTAAATTGGTAAGAGACATCATAGATCGCACCATATCCAATAAAGTGCGGTTACGATGTTCGGATAGACCATTAAACTGTGGTGTTCCAGGTGGCGTGAGCTGTGAAACTATTCCACATTCTTTTAAATGAAGGCCAAACTCATAACTCAAAATATTCTCCTCCACGATCAGATCGTAGAAACTTTATTTTCTTGTTATGATGATTCTCCACTTCACTCTGAAATTCTTTGAACTTTTCAAATGTTTCAGACTTGTGTTTCATTAAGTAGATATACCCATATCTGCTCAAATCATCTGTGAAGGTAAGAAAATAATGATACCCGCCACGAGCATCAACACTCATTGGACTGCATACATCGGTATGTATTATTTCCAATAAGTCACTAGCTCATTCCATTGTTCCAGAGAACAGAGTGTTTAGTCATCTTGCCCATAAGGCATGGTTTGCAAGCATCAAATGATTCATAATCAAGTGATTCCAAAAGTCCATTAGCATGGAGTTTCTTCATGCGATTTATACCTATATGACCCAAATGGCAGTGCCACAAATAAGTTGCACTATCATTATCAACTTTGCATCTTTTGGCATCAATACTATGAATATGGGTATTACCACGACCGAGATTCAATAAACCATCAACATTGGGCGTATGACCATAGAAGGTTTTATTCATGTAAACAGAATAACAATTATTCTTTGTCTTTAATGAATAACCGTATTGCAATTAACATGATCTAATCATATTCATGCTTAACGCAAACACCAAATAACACTTATTTAGGTTCGACACTAATCCCGAAAGTATAGGGAGTGGTCGATGATGATCATATCAATCTTGGAACCACTTCCAACACACATCGTCACTTCATCCTTAACTAGTCTCAGTTTATTCTGTAACTCCTATTTCGAATACTTGGGGGCTACTATGAACACTAGCAAGGTACACATCAATAACCTGTATATCAAATATACCTTTGTTCACTTTGCCATCCCTCTTTTCCACCAAATATTTGGGGTAGTTCCGCTTCTAGTGACTATTTTCTTTGCAGTAGAGGCACTCAGTTTCAGGCTTAGGTCTAGCTTTGGGCTTCTTCACGGGAGTGACAACTTCCTTGCCATTATATTTGAAGTTCCTTTCATCCGTTTGCCCTTTTCTTGAAACTAGTGGTCTTGTTTAATCATCAACACTTGATGCTCTTTCTTGATTTCTACCTTCGTCGATTTCTACATCACGAAGAGCTCGGGAATAGTTTTTCGTCATCCCTTGCATACTATATCTCATCATGAAGTTCCAGTATCTTAGTGATGGTGACTAGAGAACTCCATCAAATCACTATCTTATTTGGAAGATTAACTCCCACTTGATTCAAGTGATTGTAGTACCCAGACATTCTGAGCACATGCTCACTTGTTGATCTATTCTCCTCCATATTTTAGCTATAGAACTTGTTGGAGACTTCATATCTCTCAACTCGGGTATTTGCTTGAAATATTAACTTCAACTCCTGGAACATCTCATATGGTCCATGATGTTCAAAACGTCTTTGAAGTCCCGATTCTAAGCCGTAAAGCATGGTGCACTAAACTATCAAGTATTCATCATATTAAGCTAGCCAAACGTTCATAACGTCTGCATCTGCTCCAGCAATAGTTTTGTCACCTAGCGGTGCATCAAGGACATAATTCTTCTGTGCAGCAATGAGGATAAACCTCATATCACAGACTCAGTCTGCATCATTGCTACTATCATCTTTCAACTTAGTTTTCTCTAGGAACATATAAAAAACATAGGGAAGCTACAACGCGAGCTATTGATCTACAACATAATTTGCAAAATACTATCAGGACTAAGTTCATGATAAATTAAAGATCAATTAATCATATTACTTAAGAACTCCCACTTATATAGACATCCCTCTAGTCATCTAAATGATCACGTGATCCAAATCAACTAAACCATGTCTGATCATCACGTGAGATGGAGTAGTTTGGAATGGTGAACATCACTATGTTCATCATATCTACTATATGATTCACGCTCGACCTTTCGGTCTCCAGTGTTCCGAGGCCATATCTGCATATGCTAGGCTCATCAACTTTAACCCGAGTATTCTGCGTGTGCAAAACTGGCTTGCACTCATTGTAAGTGAACGTAGAGCTTATCACACCCGATCATCACATGGTGTCTCGGCACGAAGAACTGTAGCAACGGTGCATACTCAGGGAGAATACTTATACCTTGAAATTTAGTAAGGTATCATCTTATAATGCTACCGCCATACTAAGCAAAATAAGATGCATAAAAGATAAACATCACATGCAATCAAAATATGTGACATGATATGGCCATCATCATCTTGTGCTCATGATCTCCATCACCGAAGCATCGTCATGATCTCCATCGTCACTGGCGCGATACCTTGATCTCCATCATAGCATCGTTGTCGTCTCACCAACTATTGTTACTACGACTATCACTACCGCTTAGTGATAATGTAAAACAATTACATGTCGATTGCATTGCATACAATAAAGCGACAACCATATGGCTCCTGCCAGTTGTCGATAACTTTGTTACAAAACATGATCATCTCATACAACAAATTATATCACATCATGTCTTGACAATATCACATCACAGCAAGCCCTGCAAAAACAAGTTAGACGTCCTCTACTTTGTTGTTGCAAGTTTTATGTGGCTACTACGGGCTTCTAGTAAGAACCGTTCTTACCTACGCATCAAAACCACCATGATTTTTCGTCAAGTGTGCTGTTTTAACCTTCAACAAGGACCGGGCGTAGCCACACTCAATTCAACTACAGTTGGAGAAACAGACGCACCAGCCACCTGTGTGTGAAGCACATCGGTAGAACCAGTCTCGCGTAAGCGTACGCGTAATGTCGGTCTGAGTTGCTTCATCCAACAATACTGCCGAATCAAAGTATGACATGCTGGTAAGCAGTATGACTATTATCGCCCACAACTCTTTGTGTTCTACTCGTGCATATAACATCTACGCATAGACCTGGCTCGGATGCCACTGTTGGGGAACGCGGTAATTTCAAAAATTTCCTACGGTCACGCAAGATCTATCTAGGTGGTGCATAGCAACGAGAGGGGAGAGTGTGTCCATGCACCCTCATAGACCGAAAGAGGAAGCGTTATATCAATGCGGTTGATGTAGTCGTACATCTTCACGATCCGACGATCCTAGCACCGAACGTATGGCACCTCCGTGTTCAACACACGTTCAGCTCGATGACGTCCCTCATAGTCTTGATCCTATTGAGGCCGAGGGAGAGTTCCGTTAGAACGACAACATGGCGATGGTGATGATAAAGTTACCGGCGCAGGGCTTCGCCTAAGCACTACGATGATGTGACCGAGGTGTGTAACTGTGGAAGGGGGCACCGCACATAGCTAAGAGAAATCTTGTGTGTCCTTGGGGTGCTCCCCTCCCCCGTATATAAAGGAGCGAGGGAGGAGGCGGCCAGCCTAGGGGGCGCACCAAGCATAGGGAGTCCTACCAGCACTCCCAAGTCCTAGTAGGATTCCCTTTCCTATTCAGAGTAGGAGAGAAGGAAAGAGAGGGAGAGGCATAAGGAAAGGGGGGTTGCGCCCCCATCCCTTGCCCAATTCGGTTTGGGCAGGGGGAGGCGTGCGCCACCTCTTGGCCCTTCTCCCCTCTCTCCACTAAAGCCCAATAAGGCCCATTACTTCTCCCGGTGAATTCCCGTAACTCCCCAGTACTCCGAAAAATACCCGAATCACTTGGAACCTTTTCGATGTCCGAATATAGACTTCCAATATATCGATCTTTATGTCTCGACCATTTCGAGACTCCTTGTCACGTCTGTGATCTCATCCGGGACTCTGAACAAACTTCGGTCATTACATAATTCATAATGCAAATCGTCATCGAACGTTAAGCGTGCGGACCCTACGGGTTCGAGAACTATGTAGACATGACCGAGACACATCTCCGGTCAATAACCAATAGCGGAAGCTGGATGCTCATATTGGTTCCTACATATTCTACGAAGATCTTTATCGGTCAAACCACATTACAACATGCATTATTCCCTTTGTCATCGGTATGTTACTTGCCCGAGATTTGATTGTCGATATCTCAATACCTAGTTGAATCTCGTTACCGGAAAGTCTCCTTACTCGTTACGTAATGCATCATCCCGTAACTAACTCATTATTCACATTGTTTGCAAGGCTTATAGTGATGTGCATCACCGAGAGGGCCAGAGATACCTCTCTGAAACACAGAGTGACAAATCCTAATATTGATCTATGCCAACCCAACAAACACCTTTGGAGACACTTGTAGAGCACCTTTATAATCGCCCATTTATGTTGTGATGTTTGGTAGCACACAAAGTGTTCCTCCGGTATTCGGGAGTTGCATAATCTCATAGTCTCAGGAACATGTATAAGTCATGGAGAGAGCAGTAGCAATGAAACTGTAACGATCATAATGCTAAGCTAACGGATGGGTCATGTCCATTGCATCATTCTCCTAATGATGTAATCCCGTTCATCAAATGACAACACATGTCTATGGTTAGGAAACATAACCATCTTCGATTAACGAGCTAGTCAAGTAGAGGCATACTAGGGACACTATGTTTTGTCTATGTATTCACACATGTACTAAGTTTCCGGTTAATACAATTCTATCATGAATAATAAACATTTATCATGATATAAGGAAATAAATAATAACTTTATTATTGCCTCTAGGGCATATTTCCTTCAATGATACGAGCCAATGTCAAAGAAGATGATGAGCAAACAATGGCACGCTTCTTGAATGCCCTCAGCCACCCAATACGGAAGATCACCGACTTCCAACCTTACTCCAACCTTATCAAGCTCGTTCACCAAGCGACCAAGGTGGAATGACAAGTACAAGAAGACTTCAAGTACTCCAAGTACTCATCCAAGACCTACGGTTCATACACTCAATCTACTCCTACTACGACTTTGACACCTCCTACCTCGACTCGAGCATCACCAAGCACCGGCGACAAGTCAAGCTTCAAGCAAGCAACACCTTCCTCGACCCATCCTCCGGCAACAAACTACAAGAATAAGACTTCTTCTCTGGTACCACCGGACGATCCCGTCAAGACAAGTTCTATAAAGTGCTTCACATGTTGTGGCCGTGGACACAAGTCTTTCCAATGCATTAACAAGCAAACAATGATCGCCAATGATGATGGCACGTAGGACTCCATGAGTGAAGATGAGATGGAAGCTATCGAGCACGTCGCCATGCACCGTCAAGTGAACGACGACGATGATGCTCAAGTCTATTGCGACAATGACTCAAGTCCCGCTCTCGTGGTCTCCAAGGTCTTGACGCTCCAAAACCATCAAGACGAAGACCAACGGTGTCACATCTTCCATACCAAGGCCGACATCAATGGGTGCTTCATGAAAGTCATCATCAATGGAGGGAGTTGCCATAGCATGGCAAGTGAAGAGCTATGTCACAAGCTGCAATTGGTCAAGAAGAAGCACCCTCGCCCCTACAAGGTTCAATGGCTAAGCGACTCTGGCACGATTCAAGTGGAGCACAATGTGCACATTTCTTTCAAGATTGGCACCTACAAGGACACCATTGAGTGTGATGCGGTGCCTATGTCCGTGTGCCATCTTCTCTTGGAAAGACCTTGGCAATTCGACCGCGACGTCATCCACAATGGAAGAACAAACCACTATAGCTTAAAAATGAAGGGCACAGAGTTCGTGCTACGACCTATGTCTCCAAGCCAAGTGATCACCGACAAGCAAGCATCCACCCATCATGGAGAGACTAGTGAGAAAGTGAACCACCAAAAATAGAGTGAGCACCGCAAGCCAAAATTGAGTGACTCTTCGCCACAAGTGAAAAACCTAATCCTCTTTGCCACAAAAAGAGAGATGAGAGAAGTGTGTGAGAACCCCTCGAGTGTCATCCACTATGTCCTAGTGTGCAAAGATGAGGTGGCAAAGACTAACACTCCTAATCCTCTTCTCTAGTGTTATCTAACTTGTTACAGGAATTCACAGATGTCTTTCCCGATGAGCTGCCTCCTGGTCTCCCTCCTCTACGTGGCATCAAACATCGGATCGACCTCATCCCCGGCACACCTCTTCCTAACAAGGCTCCATACCGCGTCAACCCCGAAGAAACCAAAGAAATACAAAGGGCCAACATCTCATAGATCATGGACATGTGCGTGAAAGTTTGAGTCCTTGTGCCGTACCGGTCATTCTTGTGCCAAAATGAGACGATAGCTTTCGCATGTGTTCTATTGTTGAGCTATCAATGCTATCACCGTTCGCTATAGGCATCCCATCCCTCGCTTTGACGATATGCTAGATGAACATAGCGGTGCCACTATTTTCTCAAAAATTGATCTTAAAAGTGGTTACTATCAAATCCGCATACAAGAGGGTGATGAATGGAAAACCGCTTTCAAAACAAAGTTTGGTTTGTATGAGTGGTTAGTCATGCCTATGGGTCTATCGGAAGCACCCGGTACTTTCATGCGCCTTATACATGATGTGCTTCGTCCTTACATTGGTGTGTTTGTGGTAGTTTACTTTGACGACATTCTTGTGTTTAGCAAATCCCTCAAAGAGCATGTGAATCATATTAGGGCCGTTTTGCAAACGCTTTGAAAAGAATGTCTCTATGCTAATATGGATAAATGCACTTTTGGTGTTGACAAGATCATTTTCTTGGGCTTTGTTGTGTCTTCTAAGGGAGTTCATGTAGATGAGTCTAAAATTGAAGCAATTAAAACTTGGCCCCAACCCACTAATTTGCAACAAGTGCGTAGTTTTCTTGGTCTAGCGGGATTTTACCGTCGCTTTGTGAAAGACTTTAGCACTGTTGTTGCACCATTGCATTCTTTGAGTAAGAAAAATGCATCTTTTGTTTGGGGACCATCTCAATCTACCGCATTTGATGAGCTCAAATCTTTGCTTACATATGCCCCAATTCTTGCATTACCCGATTTCACAAAAACTTTTGAGGTTCATTGTGATGCTAGCGGTCATGGACTTGGTGGAGTTTTGATGCAAGAAAAGCGAGCCATTGCATACTTTAGTGAAAAACTTTCCAATGCTCAACTTAACTATCCTATATATGACAAAGAATTGTATGCTTTAGTGCGAGTTTTGCATGTTTGGGACCATTATCTTTGCCCACATGAATTTTTCATACACACCGGCCATGAGACACTTAAGTACCTAAAAGGTCAAACTAAGTTGAATAAACAACATACTAAATGGAGTGAATTCACTGAGTCTTTTCCTTATGTGATCAAGTGCATTAAATGCAAAGACAATATTGTCGCGGATGCTCTTTCCCGCATGTGCATGCTTGTTGCTACACTTGAGTTAAATGTGATTGGCTTTGAGCATATTAAAGATCTTTATGCGAATGATCCTTCCTTCGCACTTCCTTATGGTAAATGTCTTACTCATACTTGTTGGGAGCACTTTTATCTCAAAGATGGCTACCTTATGTGTGCTAACAAGCTTTTCATACCCGAGTCTTCTCTTCGTTTGTTGCTTTTGCAAGAAGCTCATAGAGGTGGACTCATGGGACATTTTGGACGCGATAAGACATTTGCCACACTCTCCTTCAGGTACTTTTGGCCAAAGATGTTCTGAGACGTGGCACACTTCACCAACAAATGCTCTACATGTCGCAAAGCTAATTCCAAAGCTCAATCTCATGGTTTACATATGCCACTTCCAATTCTCTATCAACCATGGGAGCATTTGTATGGATTTCATGCTTGGTTTGCCTAGAACTAGAAATGGAAAGGATTCCGTCTTTGTTGTTGTGGACCGATTCTCATAAATGGCAAATTTCATACCATGCAACAAGATAGACGATGCTTCACATATTGCTAATATTTTTATAGGGAAATCTTGAGGTTGCATGGAGTGCCTAAGACCATAGTGTCGGACGAGGACATCAATTTCTTAAGCTACTTTTGGAAGATCATTTGCGCCAAGCTTGGCGTCAAGCTTCTATTCTCCACGGCATACCACCCACAAACCGATGGCCAAAACGAAGTCACCAACCAGACACTCTCCAATTTTCTACGCGTGTTGATCAAGAAGAACATCAAGGAGTGGGAGGAGTGCTTACCCATCACCGAGTACGCCTACAATCGAGCTCGACACACTACTACAGACAGGTCCCCCTTCGAGGTTGTCTATGGCTTCAACCCATTGTCCCCATTGGACATCCTACCTCTTCTGCTCCAAGAATGCGCAAACATGGATGCAAGTGCAAGGGCAAGATTTCTTAAGAAGATGCATGAAGATACAATGGCAACGATCGAGCGTCAAGTCCATCACATCGCCACCAAGCTCAACATCAACAAGACACCAATGATGTTTCAACCGGGAGATCTCGTATGGCTTCACCTTCGCAAGGACCATTTCCCCAATGAGCACAAATCAAAGCTACTACCTCGAGCCGATGGACCCTTCAAGGTGCTAGCACGCTACAATGACAACGCTTACAAGACTGACATACCACGCGACAAGTACAACGTATGTGACATCTTCAACATCAAAGACTTGGCCAAGTACCATGGTGATGAAGATCACGATCCGTGGACGGATCTCTCCCAAGGGGGGAGATGATGTAGAGCATCCTTCCATCATCCCCATGGACTCTACACCAACACATCAAGCCCCACGTGGACCCATGATAAGATCTAGAGCACGTGCAATGGAAACCAAGGTGAACTCCTTCCTAGTTTACATGCATATGGATACAAGTGGAACTTGGTTGCTACCTCACCAAAATACTCTATGCATCATTAGGTACGAAGAGGAGCCCTTCCAAGCAGCTGAGGAACACCCCCAAGTCCAAGGAGAAGGGACCTAAGTCACCAAGGATGAAGAACAAGACAAACAACAGCTGGATAGGATGTCCCGAGCGACCCCGTGTGCATGGGCCCCGAGACCCCGTGCCCACGGACTACACAGGGAGCTACAGCTGTAGCACCCCATGCGCACGGGCGTGTACCATGCGCATGGGCCCAACTTACCCCATGTGCACGGGCCTCCCAGGATGGCCGGCTGAGATTGCCCCTTCGCCCTCCTCTCCATCTCCTTCGACCCCAAAGCTATATAAGTCATACCTAGGACCATGTTTAGGGTTAGCAAAGACATAGATTAGAATTTGAGAGCTTTGCTCCTTCCACCACCTCCATTGGAGATCAGGGCCTCTTTGGAGGAGATCCACTTGTGGATACCAAGACCTCCATCTTGGAGAAGACTACCACCATCAAGACCTCATCTCCTAGGAGTGGGAAGAACTTATCCATTGTATCTTTCCTTTGATTGTGTTTGTGAACTTGTGGATCTTGTGTTTCTATTCTAGTGGATGTGTAATTGGGTATTGTTGGAGTGATTTCCTCTTTGTGTTTCTTGGTGTTCATCCTTTTTTTCCTCCAAGTGTGAAAAGATCCATCTTAGGGTTCTACCCTACAACAGTTCATTATGATGCCAGTGCTCATCCAAGGCCCTAAGCAACCTGGCAACGACATTGTTGTGTACCTAAGGCCATCAGTTGAAGAACTTTTATAGCTATGGAATGGAAAAGGTGTACGTGTGTGGGATGAGCACGACCAGTAGGAATTTGACCTACATGCGTTGCTGTTTGTAACCATCAATGATTGGCCTGCTCTCATTAAATTTTCAGGACAGACAAAAAAGGGATACCACGCATGCACGCACTATTTAGATGACATCGAAAGTATATATTTGGAGAAATGCAGGAAGAATGTGTACCTGGGGAATTGTCGATTTCTTCTGACCAACCATCAATGTCGAAAGAAAGGCAAGCATTTCAAAGGCAATTAAGATCACCGGAAGAAGCCCGCCGTCCGTACTGGTGACCACATACTTTCTATGGTCAATGATTTACAAGTCATCTTTGGAAAGGGTCCCGGCGGACTATCTGTTCCAAATGACGCTGAGGGACGCGCACCCATGTGGAAGAAGAAATCTATATTTTGGGACCTACCCTACTAGAAAGACCTAGAGGTCCACTCTGCAATCAACGTGATGCACGTGACGAAAAATCTTTGCGTGAACCTGCTAGGCTTCTTGGGCGTGTATGGGAAGACAAAAGATACACTAGAGGCACGGGGGGACCAGCAACATGTGGACGAAAAAGACGGCTTGCCTCCAAAGCAGTATGAAGGTCCTGCCAACTACGCTCTTACCAAAGAAGACAAGGAAATCTTCTTTGAATGCCTGCTCAGTATAAAGGTCCTGCCAACTACGCTCTTACCAAAGAAGAGAAGGAAATCTTCTTTGAATGCCTGCTCAGTATGAAGGTCCCGTCTGGCTTCTTGTCGAATATAAAGGGAATAATAAATATGGTAGAGAAAAGTTTCAGAACCTAAAGTCTCATGACTGCCACGTGATTATGACGCAAGTGCTTCCGGTTGCATTGAGGGGGCTTCTACCGGAAAACGTTCGATTAGCCATTGTGAAGCTATGTGCATTCCTCAATGCAACCTCTCAGAAGGTGATCGATCCAGGAATCCTTCCAAGGTTAAGGAGTGATCTGGCGCAATGTCTTGTCAGTTTCGAGCTGGTGTTCCCACCATCCTTCTTCAATATCATGACACATGTCGTAGTTCATCTAGTCGACGAGATTGCCATCCTGGGCCCTGTATTTCTACACAATATGTTCCCCTTTGAGAGGTTCATGGGAGTATTAAAGAAATATGTTCTTAACTATGCTAGGCAAGAAGGAAGCATCTCCACGGGCCATCAAACAAAGGAGGTCATTGGGTTTTGTGTTGACTTCATTCCTGACCTTAAGAAGATTGGTCTCCCTCGGTCGCGGTATGAGGGGAGACTAACTAGAAAAGGCACGCTAGGAGCAGACTCAATAATATGTAGGGATGGGCATTCTTGGTTTCAAGCACACTACATAGTTCTACAGAATTCTACCTTGGTGACCCCGTATGTCAATGAACACAAGAATATTTTGCATTCCAAACACCTGGAGTAGTGTGATGACTGGATTACATGTGAACACATAAGGACTTTCGGCAGTTGGTTGCAAACACGTCTCATGGGTGACAACATTGTTTCTGATGAGCTGTACTCTTTGGCTAGGGGACCATCTTTGACTGTATTGACTTAGAAATGGTACGAGATAAATGGGAATACAATTTACACTATCGCCCAAGATCAAAAGAGCACCAACCAAAACAGTGGTGTCCGCTTTGATGCAGCAACCAAGAGGGGAAAGGACACATATTATGATTACATAGTGGACATATGGGAACTTGACTATGGACATGATTTTAAGGTCCCTTTGTTGCAATGCAAAATGGGTCAATCTATTAGGAGGTGGGGTATAGGTAGACCCACAGTACGGAATGACAACAGTGGATCTGAACAATCTTGGGTACACAGACGAACCATTCGTCCTAGCCAATGACGTGGCACAGGTTTTCTATGTGAAGGACATGTCTACCGAACCGAGAAAAAGAAAAGATAAGGAAGCGAATACATCATACAATGAGCCAAAGCGCCACATAGTTCTTTTAGGAAAAAGAGACATCATGGGAGTGGAGGGCAAGACAGACATGTTTGAAGATTATGAAAAGTTTGATGAAATTCCTCCCTTCAAAGTCAAGGCTGGCCCAAGCACCCTATTAAATGATGACGATTATCCATGGTTACGACGCAATAAGCAAAGGACACAAGCAAAGAAAAAGTGAAGACTTTCTCTCCACAAGTACTATGATGATGCCTTTGATCTAGAATATCACTTGTTACATGTCAAGAAATGAAATCCCTTTGTAACAAATGAATTTTCGTCGGAAACCCTGATACTTCGAGAGAGATTGTCCATTTTGTACACGAAGTGCATCCAGTTTTTGTCATAACCCTCCCAACTTTTTAGAACATGCTATGTGGGTGAAATGATGATACCATGCCAACTTTCAACCTTTTCAGAGTTCATTTGTAGTGCTTTTCAATTTTAGGGTCATTTAGCTTAAAAAATCAGTAAATGCATGAAAAATACCAAATGAAGTCAAAAAGGGTTGAAAATGATGATGTGGCTTTGAATGGTTCATTTTGAACACACAAAAGTCTGGAGTTTAAATAAGTTCAAAAATATGAAATACCTTTGTAACAGATGTGTTTTCGTCTGAAACCCTGATACTTCATAAGAGATTGTCCGTTTTGTACATGAAGTGCATCCAGCTTTTGTCATAACCCTCTCAACTTTTAGCACATGCTATATGGGTGAAACGATGATACCATGCCAACTTTCAACCTTTTCGGAGTTCATTTGAAGTGCTTTTCAATTTCAGGGTCATTTAGCTTAAAAATCAGTAAATGCATGAAAAATACCAAATGAAGTCAGAAAGGGTTGAAAAATGATGACGTGGCTTTGAATGGTTCATTTTGAACACACAAAAATTCTGGAGTTCAAATAAGTTAAAAAATGAAATACCTTTGTAACAGATGTGTTTTCGTCCGAAACCTTGATACTTCGAAAGAGATTGTCCGTTTTGTACACGAAGTGCATCCAACTTTTGCCGTAACCCCCTCAACTTCATAGCACATGCTATGTGGGTGAAATTATGATACCATGCCAACTTTCAACCTTTTCTGAGTTCATTTGAAGTGCTTTTCAATTTCAGGGTCATTTAGCTCAAAGAATGAACTAATAGCAAAAAGAATGAACTAGAAATTTTTTATGAAACTCTAATAGCAAAAAGAATGAACTAGAAATAATCAATTAAAATATTCTGTTATGATCAACTAAAACAAAACTATAATATTCTTTAATAGCAAAAAGAATCAACTAAAAAGCTTTTATAAAACTCTAATAGCAAAAGGAATCAACTAAAAAGATTTTATAAACCTCTAGTATTTTTGAAACTAAACTTTTATAAAATTTATGCAACTAAAATTATCAAAGTATTTTTTGTTCAAAACATTAATAGCAAAAAGAATTTTCATAAAAAATTTTTTGTTAGAAACTTTAATAGCAAACTGAAATAACAAAATCTGTTTTTGATTAAAACAAACATTTAAAATAACCTAAAAATTACCAAATTGAATATAATGATAAAACACAATAATATTAAATAGCAGGAAAAAGAATCACTCAAAAATCTATTTTTTAGTAAGGTTATTCACAAACTAGTGATTCACACAAATTTAAAAGAATTCAAATTTAAACTATTCAAATTTGAAAACTAATGGCACTAACAGAAAGTTTATAATTTTTGTGAACTAAAAGCAAATAGAATCACTAAAAAACTTTAAGTATTTAGTAAGTACGAACTATAGAAAATAAATAAAGCATCAAAGAAAACAAAAAAAACTAGAAAAAAAATTAAAAAAATGCCGCCTACTCGGTCACCATGGCCTGAATACGACTAGAAACTCATTGGGCCAGGATTTAGACTCACAGCAGGCCCAGTAGGCCCACAGGCAGAAGTGTGTGACATTAGGCCCGTAAGGCTGCAATTGAGAGGAGCTCGAGAGGGTTAGCGCAGCAGTGCTTATAAACAACTCTCGAGCCCTGTCAGCTAGCGAGGTGGGACTAAACTTTTGGCCCCGGTCAGCACCAACCTTTAGTCCCGGTTGGCGACACCAACCGCGACCAATACACCAACCGGGACCAAAGGTGTGTATTGCTCCTGATTGGTTCCACCAACCGGGACTAAAGGTCTCTGCTTCCCTCCCTTTGGGCTGACGAAAAGAGACCTTTGGTCCCCTCTTGGTGGCATGAACCGGGACTAAATATGGGTATTGGTCCCGGTTCGTGCCACAAACCGGGACTAAAGATGTGGCTATATAAGCCAACACTTAGGATTTTGCCCAGTTTCTCCCATTGCCGCGCCATGCCTCCTCGTCACCGTCGCCGTCGACACCCTCGCCCTTCTCTGCCCCAACGCGCCGCCCTCCTCTTGCAGTTCCGACCGGCCCGGAAGCCTCCCCACGCTCAACCTCGTCGCCTCTACCCATTCGTTTGCCCAGGGAAGCACCATGCCGGTGCCCGTGACCCCTTCTTCCCTGACGCCGTTCGTCACTACCGCCATTGATTCCGGCGACTTCGAGCCCTCCCCAAGCCCGCTGCCGTTCCCTACGACCGCGCTGTGAGCCCCTGCCTCGGCTACAACCCTAGGGGTGAGCTCTTCCTCTTTTGCTTTTCTGCTCATGGATGTCCATTGCTCTGTTGATGGTAATCTTGGTCCTTTGTGCATTGGTTATGTGTGATCTAGCTAGGTTTTGGGGAGACTTGATTTGATGGCTATGATCTGCTACTTAGGATTGGTGCACTATTGGAGATGTTGCCTAAGAAGAACTCAGTTTAATTTGTCACTAACATGTGTAGTTCAACTTTGATCATACACTTGCTCCTGTTTAATTAGGTTTGTTGGTATTTCCCCAATTTGTTGGGTCTATAACTACCGTGCTGGCCTATATGGTAATGCTCTAGTTCATACATACACTGTGCTATTATTACTATGCTAAATATTGCTAGAGTTCTTATAGCTCCTCTAAATAACAGGGTTCCTACTAGTGTATAGCTCCTCTAAATATTGCTATAGTTCAGATAGACATTGTGATGTCAGTGCTGATTTGATAACACTGCTGAGATCATTGTGATGCACTACTAGTTAATTATTTAACTGTATTTAGTTCTAATGGCACTTGCCTATGCTGTTCATATATAAGTTATAGTGCCTGCTATTGTTCTGTCTCAAGTATTCTAGTACCCATGAATGACTGGTTCTCTAAATTATAGCAGTAGGATGATGGTATATATAGGTAATTTCTTTAAATTGGTCACAGCCTGCTTACTTTCTTATGTATTAAACAACATGAACTAGTTCCTCTTCTATTGGTATTGCTAATACATGCAACTGTTCTTTTGGTAGATTATAAAGGATATAGTTCTTTTATTTATATAGTTAAAGTGCTTGTAGTTGCAAAGATTATAATGATTTCTCCTATCTATAGTTCTTTTCTTGCCAGGTTATGGATAGTATATCTACCCAATTTGCAATCTCTCCTAAATCTGATGTGTACAGACGCTACACTTGCCTTCTCTCTTTCTCGCGTAAATCTCTCACTGATAAGAACAAATCTGACTTGATTTTATGCCAGTCCATGATGTCGCTCTGAGGCTCCTATCTGGGATTTGATGCTACAGCTGCTACACTTCTCATGATCCTATAATGATCTAGTCCTAGCACTTCAAGGCTATCTGAGGACATCTCGCCCAAAATCCTACCTTGGGGTGTTCTATTGCTTGTTCTTCTGGCCGTGTGTCTATTTGACTTGGGACTTGCTCCATTTAGCTATGTGGTGCTTATCTTCCTACTAAACTTTATTTCCTCATGGAAAATAACTACTTAATCATTTGGCTTTAATTTATTTTATAGAACTGCCTTTGCTAACTTGGAGTGCTTTATTTACATATTTGGTAATGCTCCTACAAAGAAAATGTATGTATGTTCATATGCAAAGAATATGCAAAAGTTAGAATTTTTTATGTTCATAGAATTTTTTTGGTGATATTGTAGAATATGAACATTTTGAATATGGATGGATGGATAGATGAACATTTTTGTAGTTCATGATGATGATGATGATGATGATGATGATGATATGATGATATATGAAAACTTGGTCATTTTTTTTGTAGTAGATGATGATGATGATGATATGATGATATCATTGGGGAATGCAGCAATTTCAAAAAAATTCCTACGATCACACAAGATCTATCTAGGTAATGCATAGCAACGAGGGGGAGAGTGTGTCCACGTACCCCTGTAGACCAAAAGAGGAAGCGTTAAGTAACGCGGTTGATGTAGTCGAACGTCTTTGCGATCCAATCGATCAAGTATCGAACGCACGACGCCTCTGCAATCTGCACACGTTCAGCTCGGTCACGTTCCTTGAACTCTAGATCCAGCTGAGGATGAGGGAGAGTTCCGTTAGCATGATGGCATGGTGACGGTGATGATGAAGTTACCGGCGCAGGGCTTCGCCTAAGCACTACGACGATATGACCGAGGTCGAAAACTATGGTGGGGGGGGGGCACCGCACACGGCTAAAGATCAGCTTGTGTGTCTATGGGGTGCCCCCTCCCCTGTATATAAAGGAGGGGAGGAGGGGTTCGGCAGGCCTCATGGGGCGCGCCCCAAGGGGGGAATCCTACTCCTACTAGGAGTAGGTTCCCCCTTTCCGAGTCCAACTAGGAGGGGAAGGAAAGAGGAAGAGGGAGAGAAGGAAAGGGGGTCCGGTCCCCCTCCCCAATTCGGATTGGGCTTGGGGGGGCATGCGCCTCCACCTGGCCTCCTCCTCCTCTCTTCCACTAAAGCCCATGTAGGCCCATTAACCCCCCGGGGGGTTCCGGTAACCCCCGGTACTCCTGTTTTATCCGAAACTTCTCCGGAACACTTCTGGTATACGAATATTGCCATCCAATATATCAATCTTTATGTTTCGACCATTTTAAGACTCCTCGTCATGTCCATGATCTCATCCGGGACTCCGAACAACCTTCCGTATATCAAATCACATAAACTCATAATACCAATCATCATCGAACGTTAAGCGTGCGGACCTTACGGGTTCGAGAACTATGTAGACATGACCGAGACACGTCTCCGGTCAATGAGCAATAGTGTAACTTGGATGATCATATTGGTTCCTACATATTCTATGAAGATCTTTATCGGTCAAACTGCATAACAACATTCATTGTCCCCTTTGTCATCGGTATGTTACTTACCCGAGATTCGATCGTCGGTATCATCATACCTTTCAATCTCATTACCGGCAAGTCTCTTTACTCGTTCTGTAATACTTCATCCCACAACTAACTCATTAGTCACAATGCTTGCAAGGCTTATAGTGATGAGTATCACAGAGAGGGCCCATAGATACCTCTCTGAAACACAGAGTGACAAATCCTAATCTCGATCTATGCCAACCCAACAAATACCTTCGGAGACACCTATAGAGCACCTTTATAATCACCCATTTATGTTGTGACGTTTGGTAGCACACAAAGTGTTCCTCTGGTATTCGGGAGTTGCATAATCTCATAGTCTGAGGAACTTGTATAAGTCATGAAGAAAGCAGTAGCAATGAAACTGTCATGATCATAATGCTAAGCTAACGGATGGGTCATGTCCATCACATTATTCTCCTAGTGATGTGATCCCGTCCATCAAATGACAACACATGTCTATGGTTAGGAAACATAACCATCTTTGATTAACGAGCTAGTCAAGTAGAGGCATACTAGGGACAATATGTTTTGTCTATGTATTCGCACATGTACTAAGTTTCCAGTTAATACAATTCTAGCATGAATAATAAACATTTATCATGAAATAAGGAAATAAATAATAACTTTATTATTGCCTCTAGGCATATTTCCTTCAGTTTCCCACTTGCACTAGAGTCAATAATCTAGATTACATAGTAATGATTCTAACACCCATGGAGCTTTGGTGCTGATCATGTTTTGCTCGTTGAAGAGGCTTAGTCAACGGGTCTGCAACATTCAGATGCGTGTGTATCTTGCAAATCTCTATGTCCCCCTCCGACACTTGATGAGGGATGGAATTTAAGAGTCTCTTGATGTGCTTGGTTCTCTTGTGAAATCTGGATTCCTTTGCCAAGGCTATTGCATCAGTATTGTCACAAAAGATTTTCATTGGACTCAATGCACTAGGTATGGCACCTAGATCGGATATGAACTCCTTCATCCAAACTCCTTCATTCGTTGCTTCCGAAGCAGCAATGTACTCCTCTTCACACATAGATCCCACCACGACTCTCTGCTTGGAACTGCACCAACTGACAGCTCCTCCATTTAATAAAAATACGTATCCGGTTTGCGACTTAGAGTCATCTGGATCAGTGTCAAAGCTTGCATCGACATAACCGTTTACGATGAGCTCTTTTTCACCTCCATAAATGAGAAACGTATCCTTAGTCCTTTTTAGGTATTTCAGGATGTTCTTGACCGTTGTCTAGTGTTCCACTGCAAGATTACTTTGGTACCTCCCTGCTATGCTTATAGCAAGGCACACATCAGGTATGGTACACAACATTGCATACATGATAGAACCTTTGGCTGAAGCATAGGGAATGACTTTCATTTTCTCTCTATCTTCTATAGTGGTCGGGCATTGAGTTTGACTCAACTTCACACCTTGTAACACAGGCAAGAACCCTTTCTTTGACTGGTCCATTTTCAACTTCTTCAAAACTTTATCAAGGCATGTGCTTTGTGAAAGTCCAATTAAGCGTCTTGATCTATCTCTATAGATCTTGATGCCAATATGTAAGCAGCTTCTCCGAGGCCTTTCATAGAAAAACTCTTACTCAGGTATCCCTTTATGCTATCCAGAAATTCTATATCATTTCCAATCAACAATATGTCATCCACATATAATATCAGAAATGCTACAGAGCTCCCACTCACTTTCTTGTAAATACAGGCTTCTCCAAAAGTCTGTATAAAACCATATGCTTTGATCACACTATCAAAGCATTTATTCCAACTCCGAGAAGCTTGCACCAGACCATAAATGGATCGCTGGAGCTTGCACACTTTGTTAGCACCCTTTGGCTCGACAAAACCTTCTGGTTGCATCATATACAACTCTTCTTCCAGAAATCCATTCAGGAATGCAGTTTTGACATCCATCTTCCAAATTTCATAAAATGCGGCAATCGCTAACATGATTCGGACAGACTTAAGCATCGCTATGGGTGAGAAAGTCTCATCATAGTCAACTCCTTGAACTTATCGAAAACCTTTCGCAACAAGTCGAGCTTTGTAAACAGTAACATTACCTTCTGTGTCAGTCTTCTTCTTAAAGATCCATTTATTTTCTATGGCTTGCCAATCATCAGGAAAGTCCACCAAAGTCCACACTTTGTTCTCATACATGGATCCCATCTCAGATTTCATGGCCTCAAGCCATTTCGCGGAATCTGGTCTCATCATCGCTTCCTCATAGTTCGTAGGTTCATCATGGTATAGTAACATGACTTCTAGAACATGATTACAATACCACTCTGGTGCGGATCTTACTATGGAAGATCTATGAGGTTTGGTAGTAACTTGTTCTGAAGTTTCATGATCATCATCATTAACTTCCTCACTAATTGGTGTAGGAATCGCTGGAACTGATTTATGTGATGAACTACTTTCCAATAAGGGAGAAGGTACAATTACCTCATCAAGTTCTACTTTCCTCCCTCTCACTTCTTTCGAGAGAAACTCCTTCTCTAGAAAGGATCCATTCTTAGCAACAAAGATTTTGCCTTCGGATCTGTGATAGAGGGTGTACCCAACAGTTTCCTTTGGGTATCCTATGAAGACATACTTCTCCGATTTGGGTTCGAGCTTATCAGGTTGAAGCTTTTTCACATAAGCATCGCAGCCCCAAACTTTAAGAAACAACAACTTTGGTTTCTTGCCAAACCAAAGTTCATAAGGTGTCGTCTCAACAGATTTTGATGGTGCCCTATTTAAAGTGAATGCAACTGTCTGTAAAGCATAACCCCAAAACGATAGTGGTAAATCAGTAAAAGACATCATAGAACTCACCATATCCAATAAAGTACGGTTACGATGTTCGAACACACCATTTTGTTGTGGTGTTCCTGGTGGCGTTAATTGTGAAACTATCCCATGCCGTTTCAAATGAAGACCAAACTCGTAACTCAAATATTCTCCTCCATGATCAGATCATAGAAACTTTATTTTCTTGTTATGATGATTTTCTACTTCACTCTGAAATTCTTTGAACTTTTCAAATGTTTCAGACTTATGTTTCATTAAGTAGATATAACCATATCTGCTCAAATCATCTGTGAAGGTTAGAAAATAACGATACCCACCATGAGCCTCAATACTCATTGGACCGCATACATCGGTATGTATTATTTCCAATAAGTGAGTAGCTCGTTCCATTGTTCCAAAGAACGGAGTTTTAGTCATCTTGCCCATGAGGCACGGATCGCAAGCACCAAGTGATTCATAATCAAGTGATTCCAAAAGTTCATCAGCATGGAGTTTCTTCATGCGCTTTACACCGATATGACCCAAATGGCAGTGCCACAAATAAGTTGCACTATCATTATTAAGTTTGCATCTTTTGGCTTCAATATTATGAATATGTGTATTATCACTATCGAGATTCAACAAAAATAGACCACTAATCAACGGTGCATGACCATAAAAGATATTACTCATATAAATAGAACAACCATTATTCTCTGATTTAAATGAATAATCATCTCGCATTAAACAAGATCCAGATATAATGTTCATGCTCAACGCTGGCACCAAATAACAATTATTCAGGTCTAAAACTAATTTCGATGGTAGATGTAGAGGTAGCGTGCCGACGGAGATCACATCAACCTTGGAACCATTTCCCACGCGCATCGTCACCTTGTCCTTAGCCAATCTTCATTTAATCCATAGCCCCTGTTTCAAGTTGCAAATATGAGCAACAGAACCAGTATCAAATACCCAGGCGCTACTACGAGCATTAATAAGGTACACATCAATAACATGTATATCAAATATACCTTTCACTTTGCCATCCTTCTCATCCGCCAAATACTTGGGGCAGTTCTGCTTCCAGTAACCAGCCCCTTTGCAGTAGAAGCACTCAATTTCAGGCTTAGGTCTAGACTTGGGTTTCTTCTCTTGAGCAGCAACCTTTTTGTCATTCTTCTTGAAGTCCCCTTCTTCCCTTTGCCCTTTTTATTGAAACTAGTGGTCTTGTTGACCCTCAACACTTGATGCTCCTTCAAGATTTCTACCTCCGCAGCCTTTAGCATCGCGAAGAGCTTGGGAATAGTCTTGTTCATCCCTTGCATATTATAGTTCATCATGAAGCCATTAGAGCTTGGTGGCAGTGATTGAAGAATTCCGTCAATGACACTATCATCAGGAAGATTAACTCCCAGCTGAGTCAAGTGGTTATGGTACCCAGACATTCTGAGTATGTGTTCACCGACAGAACAATTCTCCTCCATTTTGCAGCTGTAGAACTTGTTGGAGACTTCATATCTCTCAACTCGGGCATTTGCTTGAAATATTAACATCAACTCTTGGAACATCTCATATGCTCCATGACGTTCAAAACATCTTTGAAGTCCCGATTCTAAGCCGTAAAGCATGTCACACTGTACTATCCAGTAGTCATCAGCTTTGCTCTTCCAGAGATTCTTAACATCATCAGTAGCATCTGCAGCAAGCCTGGCACCCAGCGGTGCTTCCAGGACATAATTCTTCTATGCAGCAATGGGGATAATCCTCAAGTTACAGACCCAGTCCGTGTAGTTGCAGCCATCATCTTTCAACTTAGCTTTCCCTAGGAACGCATTAAAATTCAAAGGAACAGTAGCACGGGCCATTGATCTACAATAACATAGTCATGCAAAATAACTATCAGGACTAAGTTCATGATATATTAAATTTCAATTAATCATATTACTTAAGAACTCCCACTTAGATAGAAATCCCTCTAGTCATCTAAATGATCACGTGGTCCAAATCAACTAAACCATGTCCGATCATCACGTGAGATGGAGTAGTTTTCAATGGTGAACATCACTATGTTGATCATATCTACTATATGATTCACGATCGACCTTTCGGTCTCAGTATTCTGAGGCCATATCTGCATATGCTAGGCTCATCAAGTTTAACCCGAGTATTCTGCATGTGCAAAACTCGCTTGCACCCGTTGTCTATGAACATAGAGCTTATCACACCTGATCATCACGTGGTGTATCGGCACGACGAACTGTAGCAATGGTGCATACTCAGGGAGAACACTTATACCTTGAAATTTAGTAAGGGATCATCTTATAATGCTACCGCCGTACTAAGCAAAATAAGATGCATAAAAGATAAACATCACATGCAATCAAAATATGTGACATGATATGGCCATCATCATCTTGTGCTCACGATCTCCATCACTGAAGCATCGTCATGATTTCCATCGTCACCGCACGACACCTTGATCTCCATCATAGCATCGTTATCGTCTCGCCAACTATTGTTACTACGAATATCGCTACCGCTTAGTGATAAAGTAAAACAATTACATGGCGATTGCATTCCATACAATAAAGCGACAACCATATGGCTCCTGCCAGTTGCCGATAACTTTGTTACAAAACATGATCATCTCATACAAAAATTTATATCGCATCATGCCTTGACCATATCACATCACAGCAAGCCCTAGAAAACAAGTTACACGTCCTCTACTTTGTTGTTGCAAGTTTTACGTGGCTGCTACGGGCTTCTAGCAAAAACAGTTCTTAATTACGCATTAAAACCACAACAATTTTTCGTCAAGTGTGCTATTTTAACCTTCAACAAGGACCGGGCGTAGCCACACTCGATTCAACTAAAGTTGGAGAAACAAACACCCGCCAGCCACCTATGTGCATAAGCACATCGGTAGAACCAGTCTCATGAACACGGTCATGTAATGTCGGTCCGGGCCGCTTCATCGAACAATATCACTGAATCAAAGTATGACATGCTGGTAAGCAGTATGACTATTATCGCCCACAACTCTTTGTGTTATACTCGTGCATATAACATCTAAGCATAGACCTGGCTCGGATGCCACTATTGGGGAACGCAGTAATTTCAAAAAAAATCCTACGATCACGCAAGATCTATCTAGGTGATGCATGAGGGAGTCCTGGATTAGGGGGTCCTCGGACAGCCGGACTATGTACTTGTGCCAGACTGTTGGACTATGAAGATACAAGATTGAAGACTTCGTCCCGTGTCCAAGTGGGACTCTCCTTTGCGTGGAAGGCAAGCTTGGAAATTTGGATATGTAGATTTCCTTCTCTGTAACTGACTCTGTGTAACCCTAGCCCCCTCCGATGTCTATATAAATCGGAGGGTTTAGTCCGTAGGACAACGACAATCATAATCATAGGCTAGCTTCTACGGTTTAGCCTCTATGATCTCGTGGTAGATCAACTCTTGTAATACTCATATCATCAAGATCAATCAAGCAGGAAGTAGGGTATTACCTCCATAGAGAGGGCCCGAACCTGGGTAAACATTGTGTCCCCCACCTCCTGTTACCATTAGCCTTAGACGCACAGTTCGGGACACCCTACCCGAGATCCGCCGGTTTTGACACCGACATTGGTGCTTTCATTGAGAGTTCCACTGTGTTGTCACGGTAAGGCTTGATGGCTCCTTCAATCATCCACAACGATGCAATCCAGGGTGAGATTTTCCTCCCCGGACAGATCTTTGTATTCGGCGGCTTCGCACTGCGGGCCAACTCGCTTGGCCATCTAGAGCAGATCGATAGCTGCGCCCCTGGTCATCAGGCCAGGTTTGGAAGCCTGAACTACACTGCTGACATCCGCGGAGACTTGATCTTCGACGAATTCGAGCCCATGACAGGTGCGCCGTACAGTCACGATAAGCATGACTTAGATCTGCCATCGGACGGTGTTCAGGAGAACGCACCTGTAGCTACCCTGGCTTTAAATCCAGAGCAGATCGTGCCATCCGAGGACGGGTGGATGGACCCCGCCACAGGGGTCGCACACTCAGCAGCGATAGAGCCGAACACAGATCCCACTCCTAAGGAGATCTGTGTCTTTGGACCCTCGGACTCGTCCCCGACCAGGGGCTCCAAACCGTGTGCATCCGTGCCCATCAGATCTGAATGGGCACCGGTCATGGAGTTTAGCTCCACGAATATCTTTCAGCACTCGCCTTGGGCGATGTGCTAAATTCATTAAAATCTCTCTCCCTGTCAGGAGACTCTTGGCCAAACTATGTCCGGCTTGAGTGGTAAGCGGACAATGAAGAAATTCATTCCCCACCCACCACCCACTTAATAGCCACTGTCGACGACTTAACCGACATGCTTGATTTCGACTCCGAAGACATCGACAGTATGGACGACGATGCCGGAGAAGAACAGGAACCACCGCCCAAAGGGCGCTGGACAGCCACCTCATCATATGATATATATATGGTGGACACACCAAAAGAAAGCAATGGCGATGATGCAACGGAGGATAATCCCCTTGGGAGGGAATCTAAGCGCCGGCGTTAGCGGCACTGATCTAAGCCCTGTCATAGCAAAAATAGTGATATCGACACAAGAGACAATAGCACTCTGGATGATGTCGAAGACGAAAACAATCCCGCCCCGCCAAGCTTCGAGCAACCCGGACGGGAGGATGTGCAAGCTAGCCCTGATAAACAGGCAATTGATGGAGACTCAGAGGATGACAATTACATGCCCCTCTCTGAAGACGAGGTGAGCCTCAGGAATGAAGAATTCATCGTGCCTGAGGATCCCGTCAAGCAGGAGCGCTTCAAGCGCCGGCTTATAGACACTGCAAAAAGCCTGAAGAAAAATCAGCAGCAGCTTCAAGATGATCAAGATTTGCTAACTGATAGATGGACTGAGGTCCTGGCAGGCGAGGAATACAGACTCGAGCGCCCAACCAAAAGTTACCCAAAGCGCAGGTTGTTACCTCAATTCAAGGAGGAGGCACTAGAGCCTACACTACCAGCGCAGGATGCGGCTGACCGGCCACCCCATGGCTGAGACAAAGCAGCGTATCAGCCCGAACACTAGCCCGCACCCCGTCGCCAAACAAACAAAAACACGAAGGCCCGCGGCTACACGCATGACCTGCGAGACGAATTGGAAAACAAAGCAGGACAGTCAAGATCGATCTACCGATCACAGGGGCGCGCCCAACGCATGACGATGACCGCCACGCTGGATATACTAAATTTAAATCCAGCCGGGCCGAATACAACAGACCAGACTCAGTTGAACTACATCGTGATGTAGCCCGGCATAGAGGCTCCGCACACCCCCTATGCTTCACTGACGAAGTAATGGAGCATGAATTCCCAGAAGGGTTTAAGCCTGTGAATATCAAGCCCTATGATGGGACTACAAACCCCGTGGTATGGATAGAAGATTTCCTTCTCCACATTCACATGGCCCGCGGGGATGATCTACATGCCATCAAGTATCTCCCACTAAAACTCAAGGGACCGGCTCGACATTGGCTGAATAGTTTGCCGGCAAACTCCATTGGAAGTTGGGAGAACCTGGAAGACGCATTCCTGGATAACTTCCAGGGCACTTATGTGCGACCACCGGATGCTGATGATTTAAGTCACATAACCCAACAGCCCGGAGAGTCCGCCAGGAAATTCTGGACTCGGTTCCTAACTAAAAAGAACCAAATTGTCGACTGTCTGGATGCCGAAGCCCTAGCAGCCTTTAAGCATAACATCCGTGACGAGTGGCTTGCCCGACACCTCGGCCAAGAGAAGCCGAAGTCCATGGCAGCCCTCACGACACTCATGACCCGCTTTTGTGCGGGCGAGGATAGCTGACTGGCTCGCAGCAATAGCACGTCAAAAAATCCTGGCACCTCAGATGCTAGAGATAGCAACGGCAAGCCCTGACGCAACAGACACAAGCATCGCAACAATGGAGATAACGCCAAAGACATGGCTGTCAATGCCGGATTCAGTGGCTCTAAGTCCAGTCAGCGGTAAAAGGCATTCAAAAGAAACAATCCAGGCCCGTCCAGTCTGGACCACATACTCGATCGCTCATGTCAAATTCACGGCACCCCCGATAAACCAGCCAACCACACCAACAGAGAATGTTGGGTGTTCAAATAGGCCGGCAAGTTGAATGCCGAAAACAAGGAAAAGGGGCCGCATAGTGATGACGATGAGGAGCCCCGGCTGCCGAACACAAGAGGACAGAAGAAATTTCCCCCGCAAGTAAAAAATGGTAAATATGATATACGTAACCCGTATTCCCAAGCGGGAACAGAAGCATGCACTAAGGGACGTCTACACGATGGAGCCAGTCGCCCCAAAGTTCAACCCATGGTCTTCTTATCCGATAACTTTCGATTGCAGGGACCATCCGACCAGTATCCGTCATGGTGGTTCGGCCATGTTGGTCCTCGACCCCATCATTGATGGATTACACCTCACACGAGTCCTTATGGATGGTGACAGCAGCCTGAGCCTGCTCTATCAGGATACAGTGTGCAAAATGGGCATCGATCCCTCAAGGATCAAACCCACCAAAACCACCTTTAAAGGTGTCATGCCAGGTGTAGAGGCCTGTTGCACGGGCTCAATCACACTGGAAGTAGTCTTTGGATCTCCAGAGAACTTCCGAAGCGAGGAATTAATCTTCGATATCATCCCCTTCCGCAGTGGCTATCATGCACTGCTCGGACGAACCACGTTTGCCAGATTCAACGCGGTACCGCATTATGCATACCTCAAGCTCAAAATGCCAGGACCTCGCGGGGTTATACCAGTCAATGGAAACACAGAGCGCTCCCTCCGTACGAAGGAGCACACTGCGGCCCTTGCGGCAGAAGTACAGAGCAGCCTTCTTAGGTAGACCTCCAATTCGGCAATAAAACCCCCGGACACCGCCAAGCGAGTCCAAAGTACTCTGCAACAGGATCATCCGGCATGTCTAGAGCTCGCCTAGCAATTCGGCCTCTGTCCTATTCCTAGTCAAGCAGTGAAACTTGTGCCGCGTATACATAATTATGCACTTAAAATACCATGGGCATAGACGGAGGCACAACTAGAATGCGGTCCATAATGCGTCTCAGCCGCCCCAGGATCCGTATACCTTCACCCCTTTTCTTTCTTTCCGGTCCCTATTTTTTGGAGGCTCTTCTGATAGCCTGATTATCGGACCCATCACGGGACGGAAACACCAAGGAGGCAAGGAGCTTTGATGTACAAGGGAATCCCCAAGTGGTCTCTGATAACGATCGCTATACCTGTTTTACATACCCACACGCAGCTCGCTCTTGGTTAAGGACATGTCAAATAGTCCTATTTTGCTTATCGCACTACTTGTATACATACGCGTTGACATATTATTCAAATAACAATGGAAAATAACGTACATCATCAGCTTATTATTACATTTCTTTATCTTTTTCCTTGACTGTTTATTTATTACAAATTGCACCCGTACATTTTGGTACGTTCATCTCACCAGGGGCTTCAGTGTACCCTATAACACGGCAAGAAAACTACGAACACTTTCGATAGTGCGACACCCCGAACTTATAGCATTATATTCATCAGCTCCGAATCATGTCTTGGGTCAATAGTTGGGTTTGCTCGGCTCCCATGTTTTGCTGCCTTACGTTCCACTACATCGGCTAAGGTGGCATAGGGAGAACTACTGCGATTGTGTCTCGGTTCCTCTGGACGAGCACCTCAGTAGAGAAAGCCAAAAACTGACTATCATGATGGGGCGAGAGCTGGTCGCTGTTCGAGAGGTCTCAAATCCTTGAAGATTTTTTCTGCTTTGGGCGAGGAATCGGCCTTTGTCCGAATTAGGCGTGTATAGCATCCCAAGTTCGGCCTGCCGAATACCAAGGGCTACGCCAAAATTCAAAATTATAGAACTTCTATGGCTAAGTGAGAGTGATAAAGCTGTATAGTCCGATTGCCTTGTTCGTTGCGCTAAACACCTCCTTAAAGGATCAAAAATTTGGATAAAGAGTGTTTAGATTTATCCCGAACACCCCGATACTAGTTACATGGGGGCAGAAGCCGACGACTGGCCAACTCTCGGATTTTATAAACGGCCGCACAGAAGGTAAAATTTTAAATCAGCAAGTGTTATATTGCGCAAAAGAACTTGTTTCATATTACAGGATAAAATGAGTGTATTCACTCAAAGATTACATCCTTCGCACATTGCTCCACCACAAGGCGGGAGCCCTTCAGGACACTATCATAATACTTTTCGGGGTGGTGATGCTCCTTGCCCTTCGGCGGCCCTTCGGTCATCAGCTTCTTGGCATGCATCTTTGCCAAGTGCACTTTTGCATGGGCGAAGTCCATTCGCGCACCATCAATGCAAACCGACTGCTTTATAACTTCAAGCCCCAGACATGCACTCACAAGCCTCTTTACTAGGCCAAAGTAGCTGCTTGGCAGGCCACAGCCGGACTATGAGGTCCTTCATGGCCAGTTCGGCCGCCTTGTGCAGTTCGACCAGTTGCTTCAGCTGGTCGCTCAAGGGCATCGGATGTTCGGTCCCAATATATTTAGACCAGAACCACTTCTCCATCGATCTCCCTTCTTCAGCTCGGTAGAACTCTGCGGCATCAGATATGCTACGCGGCAGATCTGCAATGCTCCTGGAGGGCTCCAAATTCGGGTAAGTAAAAGGAAAGTCTCCTTCACATGCTTGCTTTGCATAATGAATGCCTTACCCGCCGCAATCTTCTTGGCCGCTTGAATCTCTTGGAGGGCCTTTTGGGCTTCGGCCTTGGCATCTCGTGCGCTCTCAAGGGTCTTCGCAAGCTCGGACTCTTGCGTCTTAGAGTCACGCTCAAAGGACTTGTATTTTTGGACGAAATCCTTGAGCTCTTGCTGGACCTCATCGACTCATGCCTCTTGCTTCTCGTGCTCGACGTGATCCTTGGACGCTTTGTCTTCGGCCTTGGTCAGCGTTGTCTTAAGGGCCACTACTTCGGTTGTGTCCCCTAGTAAAGTTCATGACATTTTCATCAGCAGAAACCATTTTTCCTTTCTAAATATACAGATGGGGTATTGTGCACCTTTGTTTTCCTCAAGCTGCCTCTTCACGAGGTCGAGCTCTCCCTCGGTCCGCTCCAGGTCCCGCTTCAGTCCGGAGACCTCCGCAGTATGAGCGGCAGCGGCAAGCAGCAACGCCTGCTTATTCACATAGACATCTTTTGTTAGACTCATGCGGATGTTATTTGATCCTCTGTTCGGCCTTTCTTTCCGAACACCAAATAGAGCATCAGGGGTTACTGTCTATACTGTGATATTTTCTCACAATTTTGTTACTTACCTCAAAGCCTGTTAGGAGGTTGGCGCAGGCTTCGGTCAATCCGCTTTTGGCGGACCAGACCTTCTCAATCACCGCACTCATAAGAGTATGGTGTTCTTCATCAATGGAAGCGTCACGAAGCGCTTCTAGCAAGTTATCCGATGCCTCTGGATGGACAGAGGTCATCGGTATAGGCGGCTCGCCCTCCTTAGAGAGAGGCTGCCTGCCTGAATCTAGAACCACTTGGGTTTCCGGAGCCGCATTCGGCTGGGTGCCAAACTTGCTCCGGCCCCCGTTATCGGAATCCATGGGGGTCTTCCCTCCCATGTGCCTGGCGACTGGGATTTCGCCTGGGGGCATCTCCAGAACTGTCTCCCCCTAGTCTGGTATCCTTTGAGACAACACCTCGGTGTCGTCCCCGGGCCTGGGGGAGGAGGCTGTCGGGAGTGAATCGATGTTCATCGTCGACGGGCCCAGGGACCCCTCCGAAGAGGATACCTCGATGTGGGATTTGGCCGGACTGCACATGCATGTTTGGCATGATAAGAAGCAATAAAGCAAAACATGCTGGGAGTATTTAAGTGTCCGGATGCTTACGACTTAGCCAGGGGCTTGTCCCTGGGCGGCCACTCCTCGCCGCTGTAGGTGGCCATGGTGGAGTGGTCGAGAAGGAAGGTCTTTCCCTTCTTCGACGCCTCGGCCTCCCCCTGCGGGGTGGCCTTTCTCTTCTCCCCCCCGGTTGGGGGGGAGGGATTTCTTCTTCCTCCTCCTTGTCTTCATTGGAGGAGGGTGCCTCGGTGTCTTCGGACGTCACGTCTGATACAACCTTGCATCGGAGACCTTCCTGGTCCCCGCGGCCTTCTTCTTGGCCTTCTTCTCCGGCACCTCATAGGGTGCCAGAAACAGCATCTTCGTTAGAAGAGGCAATGCTGGATCTTTAGGTAGCGGAGCCAGAAAGTCAATCCGCTCCGCTATCGCTACCCAGTCCTGTTAAATTGGCATGGAGGCTTCGATTCCTCCCGCGAGTATGCTGGGGAAAGGCACATCTTGCAAAATATAAAAAACTTACCGGATTGGTGGGGCGCTTTGCGCTGAGTCCGCGATCTTCGGTTATGGGCGGTGGTACCTCGGTGGCCTTGAACAGCACCTTCCAGACGTCTTCGTGCATCATGTCGAAGAGCTCTCGCAGCGTCTGGTGTTCGGCCGGGTCGAACTCCCACATATTGTAAGCCCATCTCTGACATGGAAGGATCCGGCGGATGAGCATGACCTGGACCACGTTGACAAGCTTGATTTTCTTGCATATCATATTTTGGACGCAGGTCTGAAGTCCGGTTAGCTCCACCGATGATCCCCGGGCTAAGCCCTTCTCGTTCCAGGAGGTGAGCCGCATGGGGATGCTGGATTGAAATTCGGGGGTCGCCGCCCAGTTGGTGTCGCGCGGCTCGGTGATGTAGAACCACCCCGATTGCCACCCCTTCACGATCTCCACAAAGGAGCCTTCGGGCCAGGTGACATTGGGCATCTTGCCCACCATGGTGCCTCCGTACTCCGCTTGCTGGCCAACACCACCTTTGGCTTCACGTTGAAGGTCTTCAGCCACAGGCCGAAGTGGGGCATAATGCAGAGGAAGGCCTCGCACACGACGATAAACACCGAGATGTTGAGGGTAAAATTGGGGGCCAGATCATGGAAGTCCAGCCCGTAGTAGAACATAAGTCCGCGGAAGAATGGGTGGAGGGGGAATCCCAGTCCGCAGACGAAGTGAGAGAGGAACACTACCGTCTCCTGGGGTTTCGGGGTAGGGACGATTTGCCCTTCAGCCGGAAGCCGGTGCACGATGTTTGCGGACAGGTATCCGGCCTCCCGAAGCTTAGTGATGTCCTTCTCCATAACGGAGGAGGCCATCCACCTGCCTCCCACTCCAGACATGCTTGGAATGGCTTTACGGAGAAGGTGAGAACTTGGGCGCTGGTGCTCGAGCGAGGAAGAATGGATGAGTAGAGGAAGAAGAAGGCGTGGGTGAAAAAGGGGAATCCTTATCTCTTTATAAAGGAGGTAGAAACCATGTGCCTCCCCACTTGCCCTATAAATTTGCTTATTCCCCAAGTGCCGTGTTGATGGCACGATTGGGTTACGCACACCCATATTGATGAGAATTCCGTGATAAGGGGACACGATCTCTGCTTCGACAAGATGTGCCAATGAAACCACCTCGCAAGATGTGCAGTAGCGGGTTGAGAAAAACGATTCGAATAATGACCGGGCCGCGGTGTGATCTCATGCTATGAATAGTTATCAGCAGATTTGATTTGTGGAATTTTGTGCTCTCTACGATGGTATGTAGAATTTGTTTTGCAAAGCCGAACATGATCCTTGTGTTCAAGATCTCGTATGGAGTATTCGGAGAAGGAACCCGCCTTGCAATGCCGAAGACAATCTGCGCGCCGGACTCATCATCATTGAAGCCTGTTTCAGGGGCTACTGAGGGAGTCCTGGATTAGGGGGTCCTCAGACAGCCGGACTATGTACTTGTGCCAGACTATTGGACTATGAATATACAAGATTGAAGACTTCGTCCCGTGTCTGGGTGGGACTCTCCTTTGCGGGGAAGGCAAGCTTGGCAATTCAGATATGTAGATTTCCTTCTCTGTAACCGACTCTGTGTAACCCTAGCTCCCTCCGGTGTCTATATAAACCGGAGGGTTTCGTTCGTAAGACAATGACAATCATAATCATAGGCTAGCTTCTAGGGTTTAGTCTCTATGATCTTGTGGTAGATCAACTCTTGTAATACTCATATCATCAAGATCAATCAAGCAGGAAGTAGGGTATTACCTCCATAGAGAGGGCTCGAACCTGGGTAAACATTGTGTCCCCCGCCTCCTGTTACGATTAGCCTTAGATGCACAGTTTGGGACCCCCTACCCGAGATCCGCCGATTTTGACACCGACAATGCATAGCAACAAGGGAGAGTGTGTCCACGTACCCTTATAGACCGAAAGTGGAAGCATTAAGTAATGCGGTTGATGTAGTCGAACGTCTTTGCAATCCAATCGATCAAGTACCAAACGCATGGCACCTCCACAATCTGCACACATTCAGCTCGGTAACGTCCCTCGAACTCTAGATCCAGCTGAAGCCGACGGAGAGTTCCGTCAGCACGATGGCGTGGTGACGGTGATGATGAAGTTACCGCGCAGGGCTTCGCCTAAGCACTACGACGATATGTGACCGAGTTGGAAAATTTTGGAGGGGGGCAGCACACATGGCTAAAGATCAACTTGTGTGTCTATGGGGTGCCCCCTCCCCCGTATATAAAGGAGGGGAGGAGGGGGTCGGCCGGCCTCATGGGGCGCGCCCCAAGGGGGGAATCCTACTCCTACTAGGAGTAGGTTCCCCCTTTCCTAGTCCAACTAGGAGGGGAAGGAAAGAGGAAGATAGAGAGAAGGAAAGGGGGGGCGCCCCCCTCCCCAATTTGGATTGGGCTTGGGGGGGGCGCCTCCACCTGGCCGCCTCCTCCTCTCTTCCACTAAAGCCCATGTAGGCCCATTAACCCCCCGAGGGGTTCCGGTAACCCCCGGTACTCCGGTTTTATCCGAAACTTCTCCGAAACACTTCTGGTGTCAGAATATGGTCGTCCAATATATCAATCTTTATGTATCGACCATTTCAAGACTCCTCGTCATGTCCGTGATCTCATCCAGGACTCTGAGCAACCTTCGATATGTCAAATCACATAAACTGATAATACCAATCGTCATCGAACGTTAAGCGTGCGGACCCTCACTACAAAAAAAAAGACACATCCGTGACATTTTGGGCTGAACGAATTTTTTTCTGTCATACTTATGACACTTCTATGACGATAATTGTGACAAAACCCGGTATCATCATAGATGTGGTGGGCTCCTACTTCTATGACAAAAAATCATGACAGAAAATGGGGTTTTCGTCCTGGGCAGGCCGGAGATGCAGCTGCATGACATTCTTTGGGCCGTCCATGACGGAAAAACCCGTGGTAGAAGTGAGGGCGAGGAAAAATTTAGGGAGTTCCCGATTACGGTGGGTGGTCAGGGGCCGAGTGATGCGCGTTTCTCTCGTAACGTACGCGTGTGTGTGCGAGGCATTAGGCTCTAACTTAACCCGAGCGAGGCGTTGGGATCTAACTTAACCCGAGCGAGGCGTCGCCAAACTGAACCCGAGCGATTGCACTGCAGGCTACGCGTTACTGAACCCGAGCGATCGAGCGATTCCTTCGCTACTGATGCTAACTGAAGCCGATCAATGTTGCCTCTGGATGAACAGTGAGCGTTGCAGGGGGTTTGGATGAACATTGAGCGTTGCGGGGGGGGGGGGGGGGGGGGTTGGATGAACAGTGAGCGGTGGATGAACAGGACCCCGTGGCATTTCCTCTGGATGAACAGGACCTCGATCGATCGAGCCGGTTGGGGCTGGATGAACAGGACCCCGTGGAGGGCTGAATGAACAGGACGACCCCGTGGAGGGCTAGATGAACAGTAGATAGTGGAGGGGTGGATGAATAGTAGCCCATGGAGGGGTGGTTGAATAGGAGCCCGTGGAGAGGGGTGGTTGAACAGTAGCCGGTGGAGTAGCGCGCAGTGGAGGCTAGATGAACAGGAGCCCGTGGATGAACAGTCGCAGGTGGAGGCTGGAGGAGGTCGACGGTGGATGAACAGTAGCCTGTGGAGGCTGGAGGAGATCGACGGTGGAGATGAACAGTATCCCGTGGAGTCCCGTTTTGCGGTACGTCACACCTCTCCCGATGAACAGGACCCCCGTTTCGACCGTAGTGCTCCAACACAAGTCCGTTTCGTCTGTTTTGCGGTACGCCACACCCCTCTCGATCAACAAGACCCCCGTTTCGATCGTAGGAGGTCCGTTTCCTCCGTTTTGTGGTACGCCAGACCCCTCTCGATGAACAGGATCCCGTTTCGAACGTGGCTGGTCGAACACAAGGCCGTTTCCTCCGTTCTGTGGTACGCGAGGCCTCGTTTCGATCGCCTGTTCCGTCCAAGCCCTCCCGATGAACACGACAATGCATTCCGTTCCGACCCAGCCGGTTGCCTCCCCATGAACACGACGACGATGCTGTTTCTCCGTTCCGACCCAGCAATGTACACGAGCCCTGGCCATACGTATGCGCGAGTATGCGTTTGAGACCCCGCCCGTATGTACGTACGTGGCCGTATTTTCTTTCTTGCACCCTGGCCGTTGTACGTGCGTGTACATGCTACGTGCGCGCCTGTACTACGACACGTGCGCACCTCTACATCGACCAGTATGTACGTACACGTTTGCGATCAGAATGATAACGCTACGTATGCTTCGACCAGGTGGGTCCCGACTGTCAGGCACTTCCTTGCGTGCGAAGATGTAGCTGGTGGGTCCCAGCATTCAGGGGGCGAATCATTTTTTTCGGACGCACTTCCTTGCGTGCGAAGGTGTAGCTGGTGGGTCCCAGCAGTCAGGGGGGAAAGGTTTTTTTCGTGAAATACGGTGGCCCGCCCGGTGAGTCCCTGCTGTCAGGTGGATGAATAATTATTTTGTGCATAATAAGGAGGCACTTCCTTGCGGCCACCGTGGACCCAGCTGTCAGCCTCTCCACGTACAGTACTCTTTCGATGGAAGTCGGTCGTTGACCACATTGACCACGACGCGCCGAGAGCACCACGGCGGTGGACAACGGCAAGGTCTAGGAAGGGGACGACGCGGAGCCGGGGAAGACGCAGCAGTGGATGCCCACGCAAAGAGGAGTACAAGGGTTCACTGGTTCGGCTACGGTGTGAGGCTGCCGTCGCCGTAGAATAACAGGGGGTGTGGGTGAGTAGAGGGATGGCCTGGCCAGCGGTGGGAGTAGTAGGGGCGGTGAGGCCTCCGCGGCATCATAGCCGGCCACGGGAGGCATGAGCATGAGGCACGACCGGCGCTGCTTTGGGCGGCTGGAGCACGAAGACCAGAGGTTGAAGAAGCACTACAGCCATTGGATGGACATCGTACGGTCACTGGATCTAGAATCAATCATATTGACTAAGTTGACAAAGCCCTCTGTCCCCATCAACTTAGTAGGCCCACAAGTCAGCCTCCCACGAAGGTGAGTCCCAGCTAGCAGGGGGAGTATTCATTTTTTGTGCATAATAAGGACGCACTTCTGGTGGGTCCAAGCTGGCAGCGGGGGGAACGTTTTTTTCGTGAAATACAGAGGCCCTTCGGGTGGGTCCCATCTATCGGGTGGAGGAATCATTATTTTGCGCATAATAAGGAGGCATTTCCCTGTGTGGGCCCCTACTGTCAGCCTCTTCCGATGGATGTTGTTTGTTGACCATGTTGACCTCGCTGCGCCGAGAGCACAAATGCGGTGGACGAGGGCGAGGCCCAGGAAGAGAACCACCCGGAGCCAGCGAAGCCACCGCAGCGGATGCCCATGCTGAGGGGAGTACGTGTGCTGACTGGTCGGCTGCGGGGTGAGGCTCACGTCGCCGGAAAATAACAGGATGTGTGGGTGGTTAGAGAGATGGCCTGGCGATAGCATAGCCAGCCACGGGAGGAGGGAGCAGGCAGTCCCGCCGGCGCTGGTTTTGGCGGCTGGAGCAGGAAGATCAGAGATTGAAGAAGCACGGCGGCCGTTGGATGGACATCCAACAGTCACTACTATGTGTTGACTAAGTTGACAAAGCCTTGTGTATGCGTCAAAAAAATTAGGAAAGCATCATCGTCAACCTAGTAGGCCCAGAAGTCAGCCTCCAAATCTGTGGAAAACAGCATACAGCCCATTAGCCATTATTTTCAATAATTTACAGCCCATTTGCTAATTCTTAAGGATATTTGAAGCCCATATTCTTTTTATTAGCATTACAGACCATATATTCTGGGCACTGCTAAAAATTCAACAAAATTTTGCATATTTAGGTGGGGTCCGAACTCTTTTTATCACGAAATTTTGAGTCATGTTAAAAATAATTTTCAAAAAATGATATCAAAATAAAATTCAAAAACAATTCTCCACAAAAATGAATGAAATTTAGAATCTTAACTAGCAAGATGCCCGTTCGTTGCACGGAACATGAAGATGCATTTGTACGAGTAGTTTATCTTGTGGGAGAAAAGATGATATTTCAATGTAGTTGCGAGTTGGCTTTGGTTTTTATAAGAGTAGAGAGTAGAGAAATCCTGAAAAAATGATATTTTAATGCAACTGCCGGTTGGCTTTGGTTTAAAAATTTACAGCCCATTTCTTAAAACTTATATCCCATTTTCTGGGGAAGCCCATTTCTTACTACTTACATCCCTCCTCGTCTTGAAAGATTTGCAGCCCAGCAGGGCTGAGAAAAACAAGTAGGCCTCGGTTTTGGTATTCTCCAAAAACAACTAGGCTAGCTAATTTCAGAAAGAAAAACTATATCAACTCGGCTCATCATGTGCTTAATAAAAGCGTAAGTGTGGGCTAGACGGGCCACAGCCCCTACACAGCACGCAGTTGAGCTCCGTCTCTGAAACTAAAAAACAACTGGGCGAGCTGCTGGGTCCCTGGTGTTATCCGCTTGATGTATAATTTTCTCGTTTATTGACTACATTGACAATGGCGTGGGCCTAGTTGTCAAACAATTAGGAGGGAGTATTTTTTGGCTTGTAATAATGAGGCACCTGCTTGCGAAATGCAATGACCCTGGTGGGTCCCTACTGTCAGCCTCTCCACATATAGTCATCTCCTGATTCCTCTTGGTTGTTGACCATGTTGACAATGCCATATGGCGGCGGGCACAGCAAGCGAACCAAGGCGGAGAACGACGGCAAGGCCTCAGACGGGAATGAATAGTAGCCATGGAAGATGCGACAGTATAGTGGCAGGTGGAGGGTAGTACGAGGGCAACAACATGCAACTCAAGCATGTAAATGGTACAAAAAGCCCAAGAATTAATTGTTCATCAAATTTTTAGACAAAACCCAGATTGAACATGATAGTAACATCTAACCCAACCACTCTTTTTTGCAGTCACAAACAAATGGATCGGTCTGATCCATAAAATCAACATCCTGTGCAAAAAAATTTATTTTAGGATGACTACAACTTGTTGTAAATAGAAGCTGAGCATGTTTAGAAGGTGTATACCCATTTATCCACCTGAAACTTCATTTTTTGCTGTTCAACATGTCCGCCCGTGAGAAATCTCTTGCAGTAAAAATTAAGCCTCATGGACAATAGTAACCTCACATTCAACAGGAAGAATGTGACAAAGCTTCTGTTTGCCTGGTTGGATGCATATTGTTCCAGCGTTAGTGTCCTCAAACGAATGTCATGAGAACTGAGAAAATCATTGTGCTTATTACGCCACCGATTGGTTATATGTTTTTGTCCATGTGGTTCTGCCTAAGTAGACATGAAGATTGAAAACAGTTAAGGTCTGAAAAAAGAGTATGTCGAAAGAACGCCCGCTGAACAGTTAACTCTAGTACAATATATACGGGCTTTCAATGTGCATGAAATCATCACCTCTATGTATAAATTCTCCAGAGATTGACAGCATTGCAGCAAGCCAATAATTATGTCCTGATCAAAACTATACATTCTGATATATATGATCTTGATAGAATCCAGCAACATTGATAGGCTATCAATGGACGAACTCTTCATTGAGCATATAACATAATATTAGTACCCAAAGTGTACTCCAAGATGATATAAAACTTATGCGCACAAATGAAAAATGCAGCATATGATTACAAATGTGTAGATGATAATATACGATACCTGAAAAAGCGAGGAGCCAAACACCAACTCCTTGTGATTATTAAACGGGTCACGAATTACACCCAAGGTCTCTAGTTTGGGCGTAGAGATGACAGTTATTTGTGAAGGTGTATAACAATTATGAAGGAGCAACCTTTCAAGTGAAGGGGCATCTTCGATGATGAGCTGCTTTCCTTTAAAACAAATTCCAATGCTTTTAAAGTGAGGCGACTTTATTTGGAGACAACTGATACCGATATCTATTCCCAAAACAATCAGCAAGCGCTCCAGGGCAGGGCAACTGGAGTGGATGATGTTGTGCAGTGAGGCCTCCGATAGATAAACCAGCACAAGCGAAAGTTTTTTTAGTAGTGGGAGTCGAAGCATTTGTACCAGATTGTCTGGTAGATGGCACCGGGCGAAGGTGGCGGTGTGGAGAGAGGAGGAAAACCGCGAGATGGAAAACGGCGGTGTGGGCATGAATTCTTGGTGTGTTTGTGGTATGAAAGTTTTGTGGTAATGGTACAATTCAAACTGCTGGAGTTTTCCGAATTAAGGGGATATCAGCCAAGCGTCCACCTTACCGAGTATGGACAACAGGTAGCGTGTAGGGATGCAGAGGCATTGAACGGGGCCCTGCTGGTGAGGAGATCAAATTCAGGAAGGAAAGATATCTAACGACAGTCGAGATTGAGGGGCGCGGTGCACCATAGAGGGCGCCACCAAGTTGAGAGGACTTGTGTGCGGCAGCAATCCTTGGTGGGGAGAAGTGAGATGATCTCCTCAAGGATGACGTCCGAGATATCGCTGATGCGGTCCACCGAAGATTCTACCAGTTCCTCAGATCCGGGTGGGGGGAGGGGCTCTCTGCTTCTCCCCGCGCTATCGGGTGCGGGATCTACAACCGGCGTCGCCGCTGGCGGGAGCCTCATCTTCTTGGTGCTGGGGCCAGCCGACTCCATTTTCATTGTGGGCATCGCACCGAGCTCACGGGTTTGAGCATAGTAGCTAGAGACGAGCCTAGTGGCAGTGCGAGTGGGGAAGAAGGAGGGCTGGGTATTTCTGTAGGAGTGGAAGAAGAGGAGCAGGCATTTTCTGTACGAGTGAGGAAGAAGGTGAGCGGGGGTTTTCTGGACGAGTGAGGAAGATTGGGGAGCGGGGGGAATTGGGGGGGAGGCGGAAGCGGGAGAGCGAGTTGTTCGTATTTATAAGGCCCGTTGCACTAACTACTCGCTTTTTCCCAAGAACCACTCTCTTCTTTTGCGTTGCTGCATTGGAGCTGGCGCATGGACTTGGCTGACTGGCCATGCATGTAGGATGCATGTGCCCACCGGCCACTGCATGCGCCTGGTTTGTTACTAGGCCTATTTAGTAGGGTGGTTATGGAGTAAATTAAGGACATTTATTTTCTCGTACACCCACCAAATTAGAGGATGCGGTACTGGATGCAGACACTCACATTAAACTAAGCTTCAGAAGATACGGTATGCATACTAACATTCCGAAGAACAAAAGTTCAGCATGTCTATGCATCTCAATGATTCACCATACTATAACCAATACAAAGCTGTGAGAAGGTGTGGAAATAAAGAAAATCGGTTGCACTGCTTGTTTGCTCCTCCACACATGATAGGATCATTTCGCACTGCATTTCGCAAGTCAACGTACGAATAAGCTAATTTCATCTTGCGGTGGTCATTGTACCTAGTTACGAATGTAGGAATACCTGGAGCACCATGAGGTTAGCTGACAGCAGGTAGATGCAACCATATAAATTTTGTGCGGTGCTACCAAAATTGAGGTTTGTATCCCTTCCCATTATGAGAATTCTTCTTGAAGTTGGTAGAATGTGATGGCTTATTCTTTGCATCAAACTTGCCTTTCCCCTGAGATTTGTTCTTGTTGTTTTGGGGCTGGTTGGGCTGGAAGTTCTTCTCGTGTACCATGTGGGCACTAGAAGCTCCCTCAGCGACCCGAGCACGTGTGTCTTTGTCTCTCGCCTTCTCCTCAAAATCAAGAGTGCTAATGAGATCCAAAACAGAAAACTCATGTCTCTTGTTTTTCAGAGAAGTAGCAAAATCATTCCACGAAGGTGGAAGCTTGGCAATGATGGTCCCAACAACAAATTTGTCCGGCAACACACACTTAAAGTACTCAAGTTCCTTAGAGAGTGACTGTATCTCATGAGTCTACTGAACAACAGAGCGCTCATCAGTCATCTTGTAGTCACAGAATTGCTCCATGACATACAACTCGTTGCCAGCACCGAGGGCCAAACGTGGCCTCGAGCGTAGCCCACATGTCTTTGCCGCTGTCAAACGACATATATGAATCCACAATGGAATCATCAAGAACACTCAGCGGGGTGGCTTTGAAGAGGGTATCCATGTTCTGAAAAGCTTCCTGCTGTGTAGGATTAAGATCGCCCTCAGGCTTACCCTTAGTGGCATCATAGCAGTACATGATCTGAAACCAATATACTGCTCTTGTGTGCCACCTTTTATATTGCACCCCCTTAAAAGTAGGCGGCTTCAAAAGCACAGCAAAACCACTCGGAGTAAATTGCCTATAATCAGGTTTTTCGATTGGATTGTTGAATATATGAGCAATTTACTATGAGATTTAATCCGAATCAGAAGTAAATAGATCATGACGAAAATTGCAAACATCAAAGTAATGATGCGGACTAAACTAGGAGGACAGAATCACATACTGTACAGCGGGAGCAGAACCAATGTGGTTGATGTTGTCAGTCATGTCGTTGATGAAGAGGTTACCAGGTCGGGGAAGAAGGCTGTCGTTGAGGAAGTCGTCGCTGGCAGCAGTCACAGGAGTGTGCTCCCCAAAATCTTGATCGCCCCTCTCCCATACAGGATCACGAAAGGCAGGGTTCGGAGGACTAATGTCCCTTCTGGCGGTGCTTGCTGGAAGGAGGGTTGGAGAAGAATTGCGTGGCGACGCTAAGATCTGGAACGGTGCGAAACCATATGATACAGCGGCGGCTAGGGTAGAGCATGTCAGGTCGGTCGTGCGAGTATAATAGTAGGCCTTTGGCCCCCAAACACCACGTCCAAGTCAATAATAGCCCTGCCAAGGTTTGTCTCAAAAAACGGAGTAATTAAGGCGTCCGTTAGTCCCTTTATTATAAATACTATATCATTAATAATGGCCCCACCTTTTGTCTCACAAAGTATGTTGGAGTACAACCGGCTACACGTTTACAATCCGCTTCTCTTCTCTCTCCTCTTCTCTCTCCTTCAACTAAGCACAAATACTATCCTTATAGCCTGCTTATGTCATCTAATTGTAGTACTTGCTCTAAAGTTACTCTCCACTATGTAATCTGAAATGCCGGGTGTGCAGCGGGCGGTGCCCTCAGTCAGCGCGCCGCTTCAACAGCGGAAGCAGTGAGAGGTCGCGTCGCCCTGACTTGCCATCAATCTGGAGCGGCGGGCTCAGCTGGCGCCGGGTGGGAAGCGCGCACGGAAGGGGGGGGGGTTGTTGGGCCAAGAAGGTGAGAAGCCAACTTGGGATCGGTCCGGACGGGGAAATATCATCTGCTCCCATACTCTGCATATGACACTAGTCTATGTTACTACTCCCTCCTTTCCGGTTTATAGAGATGTTTAGAGTAACATAGTAATATGTTATAGTATAAGTTACTCCCCACTATGACCATCCTTGGCCTCTCCCAGTGCTCCACCATCTATAGCTGCTAAGCCTGCCACGTAGGCATAAAATATGATGTGGCACCAATAAACTAAGCACCTATGCATTGAAGACTTGAGTTACTGATACGTCCATTTTGCATCATGCTTTTATATCAATATTTATTGCATTATGGGCTGTTATTTCACGTTATGTCACAATACTTATGGATATTCTCTCTTATTTTACAAGGTTTACATGAAGAGGGAGAATGCCGGCAGCTGGAATTCTGGACTGGAAAAGGAGCAAATATTGGAGGCCTATTCTGCGCAACTCCAAAAGTCCTGAAACTCCACGGAATATCTTAAAATAAATAAAGAAAAATCGTCGCCAAAGATGAAGACCAGGGGGCCCACACCCTGCTCATGAGGGTGGGGGGCGCGCCCTAGGTAAATAAAGAAAAATCGTCGCCAAAGATGAAGACCAGGGGGCCCACACCCTGCTCATGAGGGTGGGGGGCGCCCCCCCTAGGGCGCGCCCCCTACCTCGTGGGCCCCCTGGTGGCTCTCCGACGCCCATCTTCTCCTATATGAAGTCTTTCAATGAGAAAAAATAGAAGGCAACCTTTCAGGACGAAACTCCACCGCCACGAGGCGGAACCTTGGCGGAACCAATCTAGGGCTCTGGCAGAGCTGTTCTGCCGGGGACACTTCCCTCCGGGAGGGGGAAATCATCACCATCGTCATCACCAACGCTCCTCTCATCGGGAGAGGTCAATTTCCATCAACATCTTCACCAGCACCATCTCATCTCCAAACCCTAGTTCATCTCTTGTATCCAATTCTTGTCTCCAAGTTCGGGATTGGTACTAGTAGGTTGCTAGTAGTGTTGATTACTCCTTGTAGTTGATGCTAGTTGGTTTATTTGGTGGAAGATCATATGTTCAGATCCTTTATGCACATTATTACCCCTCTGATTATGAACATGAATATGCTTTGTGAGTAGTTACGTTTGTTCCTGAGGACAAGGGAGAAGTCTTGCTATTAGTAGTCATGTGAATTTGGTTTTCGTTCGATATTTTGATAAGATGTATGTTGTCTAACCTCTAGTGGTGTTATGTGAACGTCGACTACATAACACTTCACCATTATTTGGGCCTAGAGGAAGGCATTGGGAAGTAATAAGTAGATGATGGGTTGCTAGAGTGACAGAAGCTTAAACCCTAGTTTATGCGTTGCTTCGTAAGGGGCTGATTTGGATCCATATGTTTCATGCTATGGTTAGGTTTACCTTAATACTTTTGTTGTAGTTGCGGATGCTTGCAATAGAGGTTAGTCATAAGTGGGAGGCTTGTTCAAGTAAGAACAGCACCCAAGCACCGGTCCATCCACATATCAAATTATCAAAGTATCGAACGCGAATCATATGAGCGTGATGAAAACTAGCTTGACGATATTCCCATGTGTCCTCGGGAGCGCTTTTCCTATTATAAGAGTTTGTGCAGGCTTGTCCTTTGCTACAAAAAGGATTGGGCCACCTTGCTGCACTTTATTTACTTTTGTTACTTGTTGCTCGTTACAATTTATCTTATCACAAAACTATGTGTTGCCACTTATTTCAGTACTTGCAGAGAATACCTTGCTGAAAACCGCGTATCATTTCCTTCTGCTCCTCGTTGGGTTCAACACTCTTACTTATCGAAAGGACTATGATAGATCCCCTATACTTGTGGGTCATCAAGGCTATTTTCTGGCGCCATTGCCGGGGAGTGAAGCGCCTTTGGTAGGTGGAATTTGGTAAGGAAAATTTATTTAGTGTGCTGAAATTTTCTGTTACTTGTTACTATGGAAAGTAATTCTCTGAGGGGTTTGTTCGGGGTATCTTCACCCCGTCCTGTAGAGCAAAGAGTTGCTCCTCAACCTACTCAACCTACTGAACCTATTGAAAATGAAACTCCTTTTGAGATCCCTTCAGGTATGATGGAAAAACTGCTAGCTAACACTTTTACAGGAGATGGAACAAAGCATCCTGATGAACATCTACCCTATGTGGATGACGTTTGTGGACTATTTAAGCTTGCAGGTATACCCGATGATGTTGTTAAGAAGAAGGCCTTCCCTTTATCTTTGAAGGGAGATGCATTGACATGGTACAGGCTATGTGATGATATGAGATCATGGAACTATAAAAGATTGAAATTGGAATTTCATCAAAAGTATTACCCTATGCATCTTGTTCATCGTGATCGCAATTATATATATAACTTTTGGCCTCGCGAAGGAGAAAGCATCGCTCAAGCTTGGGGGAGGCTTAAATCAATGCTATATTCATGCCCCAATCATGAGCTACCAAGAGAAGTAATTATGCGAAGTTTTTATGCTCGGCTTTCAGATAACAATCGCACCATGCTCGATACTTCTTGTGCTAGCTCTTTTATGATGAAGACCATTGAATTCAGATGGAATTTATTGGATAGAATTAAACGCAACTCTGAAGATTGGGAACTCGATGATGGTAAGGAGTCAGGTATGACACCTAAGTTTGATTGTGTTAAATCTTTTATGGATACCGATATTTTCCGTAAGTTTAGCACTAAATATGGACTTGACTCTGAGATAGTAGCTTCTTTCTGTGAATCCTTTGCTACTTATGTTGATCTCCCCAAGGAGAAGTGGTTTAAATATCATCCTCCCATAGAAGTAAAAGTAGCTACACCTATTAAAGTTGAAGAAAAGACTGTCACTTATAATGATCCTATTGTTCCCACTTCTTATGTTGAGAAACCGCCTTTCCCTATTAGAATGAAGGATCATGCTAAAGCTTCAACCGTTGTTCGTAAAAACAATATTAAAACTTATACACCTCCTGAGCAAGTCAAAGTAGAACCCAATATTTCTATTGTTAAAGATCTCTTGTCTGATAATATCGATGGGCATGTTATTCAATTCCGGGGTGAAACGGCTAGAATTGCTAAACCTTGTGATAGAGATAAACATAGACCTGTGGTAGGCGTGCCTGTTATTTCTGTTAAAATAGGAGATCATTGTTATCATGGCTTATGTGATATGGGTGCTAGTGCTAGTGTAATACCCATTGACCTATACAAAGAAATTGTGCATGATATTGCACCAGCTGAGTTAGAAGATATTGATGTTAAATTAAACTTGCCAATAGAGATACTATTTCACCAGTGGGAATTGTTAGAGATGTTGAAGTCTTGTGTGGAAAAACCAAATATCCCGCTGATTTTCTTGTTCTTGGTTCTCCACAAGATAGCTTTTGTCCCATTATATTTGGTAGACCCTTCTTGAATACTCTTAATGCTAAGATAGACTGCGAAAAGAATGTTGTTACTATTGGCTTGGACGATATGGTTCATGAGTTTAATTTCTCTAAATTATTAAACAACATCGCGAGGAAGAATCGCCTAGTAAGGATGAAATTATTGGTCTTGCTTCTATTTCCGTACCTCCTAGTGATCCTTTAGAACAATATTTGCTAGACCATGAAAATGATATGTTCATGAATGAGAGAAGAGAAATAGATGAAGTATTCTTTAAACAGGAACCTATTCTGCAACACAATTTGCCTGTTGAAATCCTAGGGGATCCCCCTCCACCCAAGGGTGATCCCGTGTTTGAGCTTAAACCGTTGCCTGATAATCTTAAATATGCTTATCTTGATGAAAAGAAAATATATCTTGTTATTATTAGTGCTAACCTTTCAGAGCATGAAGAAGAAAGATTATTGAAAACTCTGAAGAAGCACCGTGCCGCTATTGGATATACACTTGATGATCTTAAGGGCATTAGTCCCACTCTATGTCAACATAAAATAAATTTGGAAGCGGATGCCAAACCAGTTTGTGATCCTCAACGACGTTTGAGTCCTAAAATGAAAGAAGTGGTAAGAAAAGAAATACTCAAGCTTCTGGAGGCAGGTATAATTTATCCCGTTGCTGATAGTCAGTGGGTAAGTCCTGTCCATTGTGTCCCTAAGAAGGGAGGTATTACTGTTCTCCCTAATGATAAAGATGAATTGATTCCGCAAAGAATTATCACAGGCTATAGGATGGTAATTGATTTCTGCAAATTAAACAAGGCTGCTAAGAAAGATCATTACCCCTTACCTTTTATCGATCAAATGCTAGAAAGATTATGCAAACATACGCATTATTGCTTTCTAGATGATTATTCTGGTTTCTCTCAAATACCTATGTCAGCTAAAGATCAATCAAAGACTACTTTTACATGCCCTTTTGGTACTTTTTCTTATAGATGTATGCCTTTCGGTTTATGTATTGCACCTGCTACCTTTCAAAGATGCATGATGGCTATATTCTCTGATTTTTGTGAAAAAATTTGTGAGGTTTTCATGGACGATTTTTCCGTCTATGCTTCCTCTTTTGATGACTGCTTGAGCAATCTTGCTCGAGTTTTGTAGAGATGTGAAGAAACTAATCTTGTCTTGAATTGGGAAAAGTGCCACTTTATGGTTAATGAAGGCATTGTCTTGGGGCACAAAGTTTCTGAAAGAGGTATTGAAGTTGATAAAGCCAAAGTTGATGCTATTGAAAAGATCCCATGTCCCAAGGACATCAAAGGTATAAGAAGTTTCCTTGGTCACGCCGGATTCTATAGGAGGTTCATTAAGGACTTCTCAAAAATTTCTCGGCCTCTGACTAATTTATTACAAAAAGATGTACCATTTTTCTTTGATGATGATTGCGTAGAAGCATTTGAAATACTGAAGAAAGCATTAGTCTCTACACCTGTTGTTCAGCCACCTGATTGGAATTTACCCTTTCAAATTATGTGTGATGCTAGTGATTATGCTGTAGGTGCTGTTCTAGGGCAAAGAGTTGATAAGAAATTAAATGTTATCCATTATGCTAGTAAGACTCTAGACAGTGCCCAAAGAAATTATGCTACTACCGAAAAGGAACTTTTAGCAGTTGTGTTTGCATGTGATGAATTCAGACCTTATATTGTAGACTCTGAAGTAACTATTCACACTAATCACGCTACTATTAAATATCTTATGGAAAAGAAAGATGCAAAACCTAGACTTATTAGATGGGTTCTCTTGTTGCAAGAATTTGATTTGCATATTGTTGATAGAAAGGGAGCTGAGAACCCCGTTGCAGATAACTTGTCTAGGTTAGAGAATGTTCTTGATGACCCACTACCTATCGATGATAGCTTCCCTGATGAGCAATTAAATGCCATAAGCACTTCTCGTAGCACTCCATGGTATGCTGATTATGCTAACTATATTGTTGCTAAATTTATACCACCTAGCTTCACATACCAACAAAAGAAAAAGTTTTTATATGATCTGCAACATTACTTTTGGGATGACCCACATCTTTATAAAGAAGGAGTAGATGGTGTTATTAGACGTTGTGTACCTGAGCATGAACATGAACAGATCCTACGCAAGTGTCACTCCGAAGCTTATGGAGGACACCACGCTGGAGATAGAACTGCACATAAGGTATTGCAATCCGGTTTTTATTGGCCTACTCTCTTCAAGGATGCCCGTAAGTTTGTTTTGACTTGTGATGAATGTCAAAGAATTGCTAATATTAGTAGACGTCAAGAAATGCCTATGAATTATTCATTTGTTATTGAACCATTTGATGTTTGGGGCTTTGATTATATGGGACCTTTTCCTGCCTCTAATGGATATACACATATTTTAGTTGCTGTTGATTACGTTACTAAGTGGGTAGAAGCTATTCCAACTAGTAGTGCTGATCATAACACCTCTATTAAAATGCTTGAAGAAGTTATTTTTCCGATGTTTGGAGTCCCTAGATATCTTATGACTGATGGTAGTTCACATTTTATTCATGGTGCTTTCCATAAAATGCTTGCTAAATACGATGTCAATCATAGAATCGCATCTCCATATCACCCGTAGTCTAGTGGTCAAGTAGAATTGAGCAATAGAGAGCTCAAATTTATTTTGCAAAAGACTGTTAATAGGTCTAGAAAGAACTGGTCCAAGAAACTGGATGACGCATTATGGGCCTATAGAACTGCATATAAGAATCCTATGGGTATGTCTCCGTATAAAATGGTTTATGGAAAAGCTTGTCACTTACCTCTCGAACTAGAACATAAGGCATATTGGGCTATTAAAGAGCTCAACTATGATTTCAAACTTGCCAGTGAGAAGAGGTTATTTGATATTAGCTCCCTTGATGAATGGAGAACCCAAGCTTATGAAAATGCCAAGTTGTTTAAAGAAAAAGTTAAATATGGCATGACAAAAGGATACAAAAGTATGAGTTTAATGTAGGTGATTATGTATTGCTATACAACTCTCGTTTAAGATTTTTTGCAGGAAAACTTCTCTCCAAATGGGAAGGTCCCTACGTTATCGAGGAGGTCTATTGTTCCGGTGCCATAAAAATCAACAGCTTCGAAGGCACAAATCCGAAGGTGGTAAACGGTCAAAGAATCAAACACTATATCTCAGGTAATCCTATAAATGTTGTAACCAATATTATTGAAACCGTAACCCCGAAGGAATACATAAGGGACACTTTCCAGCCCGTTTCAGACTCTGAAAAGGAATAGGTATGTGTTACGGTATGTAAACCGACTCCAAAACAATTTTTAAGGCAATATTTCTCCGTTTTGGAATATTTAGAAAAATAGAAAAATAAGTGGCAGTCTGGGAAGGACACGAGGCCTTCACGAGGGTGGAGGGCGCACCCTACCCCCCTGGGCGCGCCCCCTACCTCGTGAGCACCCCGTGCGCTCTCCGGACTCCGCTTTCTTGCATGATACGTATTTTGGTCGGTAAAAATTCATTATATATACTCCCGAAGGTTTTGACTCTCGTATCACGCAAATATCCTCTGTTTTTGTTTCAAGTTGTTCCTGCTGCAGATTTGAACAAGATGTCGTCCCAAGATTCGGAGGGAGAGATCTACATAGCTGATTATATTGCAAATCCAAGAGTATATGGGGATGTGGAACACTATGGCTGGACCACAGAGGAAGAAGAAGACTAAGATCCAAAGAGGAAGGAGGAGACAAGCTCTGATGAAGAGGACTACCCACTGCCTCAACCTGGTGATATGCATGTGGAGTTCAAGAAGTAAAGCCTCCCTAAGGTCCAATCTATCCCACCACGTTTTTTGCAGGACAGCAAGGCAACATTGTGCAAGAAGATAATGAAACTTGAGCTCGAGAATGAGGATCTAAGGGAGGAAAATTTTAGCCTCAGGCATAAGCTAGAGAAGAAAAGTGCAACGACTCCTACTTCACCACCTCCGAAGATATAATCACATGGGTATGGGCACTCCCCTTGGCAACTGCCAAGCTTGGGGGAGGTGCCCTGGTATCGTATCACCATCACAACTCCCATCTTTAACGTATTTTTGTCTTAGTTCGATCTATTTACTAGTATCTTGATTTAGTAGAATAAAGTCATGGCATGATCTAGTTTTGAGTTTTGCTTTATGATCCTTCTTTGTAATCGAGTCCATGAGCTATATAATAAAGATTAGTGTTGAGTCGAGGGCTTGATTATTTCGCCATGATCTTGGGTGAATAGAAGAAAAGAATAAAAAGAATCAAAGAGTTCATATTGATCTTATTGAAAGTAATGACTTCACATAGAAAGAGTATGATGATTAAAGGTTGTTGGGAGTTGGCAAATATAGCTTTGGTCATCGCTGCAATTAATAGGAAGTAATAAGGAAAGAGAGGTTTCACATATAGATATATTATCATTGACATCTTTTATGATTGGGAGCACTCATTAAAATATGACATGCTAAAGAGTTGAGGTTGGACAAGGAAGACAACATAATGAGTTATGTTTTCTTATATCTGAGATAAAATATGTTGTCATGGATCCTCTAACGTGTTGAGCTTTCCTTTCCCCCTCATGCTAGCCAAATTCTCAGCACTAAGTATAAATACTACTTGTGCTTCCAAATACGCTTAAACCAGTTTTGCCATGAGAGTCCACCATATCTACCTATGGATTGAGTAAGATCCTTCAAGTAAGTTGTCATCGGTGCAAGCAATACAAATTGCTCTCTAAATATGCATGACTTATTAGTGAGGAGAAATAAACTTTGTACGAACTTGTTGTGGACGTAATAAAAGTGACGGACTGCATAATAAAGGTACGCATACAAGGGGCAATATAAAGTGACGTTCTTTTGCATTAAGATTTTGTGCATCAACCCTAAATGCGCATGACAACCTCTGCTTCCCTCTGCGAAGGGCCTATCTTTTATTATTATCCTCTACCTTATGCAAGAGTCATGGTGATCTTCACCTTTCCTTTTTCATTTTATCCTTTGGCAAGCTCAGCATGTTGGAAAGAACATGATATATATATATATATCTAATTGGATGTAGGGGAGCATGAATTATTATTGTTGACATTACCCTTGAGGTAAAAGGTTGTGGGGCAAAACTATAAGCCCCTATCTTTCTCTGTGTCCGATTTAAAACTCCGTAACCACAAGTATTGCGTGAGTGTTAGCAATTATGAAGGACTAAGTGATAGTTGAGTATGTGGACTTGCTTTTAAGCTTTGACATAGACTCTTTCCGATGTTATGATAAATTGCAATTGCTTCAATGATTGAGGTTATAATTTGTTGGTGCTCAATAAGGTTTCTGATTCATGCTTTTGGCTTTGTGAAAAGATCATCACTTGAACATAAGTAATCATATGACAAAATCTTTATATGTTGCTGTTATGAAAATAATCATGATGCCTTCATGCCCGTATTTTATTTTTATCGACGCCTCTACCTCTAAACATGAGAACATATTTATTGTTATCAGCTTTTCGCTTGAGGACAAGCGAGGTCTAAGCTTGGGGGAGTTGATACGTCCATTTTGCATCATGCTTTTATATCAATATTTATTGCATTATGGGCTGTTATTTCACGTTATGTCACAATACTTATGGCTATTCTCTTTTATTTTACAAGGTTTACATGAAGAGGGAGAATGCCGGCAGCTGGAATTCTGGGCTGGAAAAGGAGCAAATATTGGAGGCCTATTCTGCACAACTCCCAAAGTTCTGAAACTCCACGGAATATCTTAAAATAAATAAAGAAAAATCGTCGCCAAAGATGAAGACCAGGGGGCCCACACCCTGCTCATGAGGGTGGGGGCGCCCCCCCTAGGGCATGCCCCCCTACCTCGTGGGCCCCCTGGTGGCTCTCCAACGCCCATCTTCTCCTATATGAAGTCTTTCGATGAGAAAAAATAGAAGGCAACCTTTCAGGACGAAACTCCACCGCCACGAGGCGGAACCTTGGCGGAACCAATCTAGGGCTCCGGCACAGCTGTTCTGCCGGGGACACTTCCCTCCGGGAGGGGGAAATCATCACCATCGTCATCACCAACGCTCCTCTCATCGGGAGAGGGCAATCTCCATCAACATCTTCACCAGCACCATCTCATCTCCAAACCCTAGTTCATCTCTTGTATCCAATTCTTGTCTCCAGGTCCGGGATTGGTACTAGTAGGTTGCTAGTAGTGTTCATTACTCCTTGTAGTTGATGCTAGTTGGTTTATTTGGTGGAAGATCATATGTTCAGATCCTTTATGCACATTATTACCCCTCTGATTATGAACATGAATATGCTTTGTGAGTAGTTACGTTTGTTCCTGAGGACAAGGGAGAAGTCTTGCTATTAGTAGTCATGTGAATTTGGTTTTCGTTCGATATTTTGATAAGATGTATGTTGTCTAACCTCTAGTGGTGTTATGTGAACGTCGACTACATAACACTTCACCATTATTTGGGCCTAGAGGAAGGCATTGGGAAGTAATAAGTAGATGATGGGTTGCTAGAGTGACAGAAGCTTAAACCCTAGTTTATGCGTTGCTGCGTAAGGGGCTGATTTGGATCCATATGTTTCATGCTATGGTTAGGTTTACCTTAATACTTTTGTTGTAGTTGCGGATTCTTGCAATAGAGGTTAGTCATAAGTGGTAGGCTTGTTCAAGTAAGAACAGCAGCCAAGCACCGGTCCATCCACATATCAAATTATCAAAGTACCGAACGCGAATCATATGAGCGTGATGAAAACTAGCTTGACGATATTCCCATGTGTCCTGGGGGGCGCTTTTCCTATTATAAGAGTTTGTCCAGGCTTGTCCTTTGCTACAAAAAGGATTGGGCCACCTTGCTACACTTTATTTAGTTTTGTTACTTGTTGCTCATTACAATTTATCTTATCACAAAACTATCTGTTACCACTTATTTTAGTACTTGTAGAGAATACTTTGCTGAAAACCGCTTATCATTTCCTTCTGCTCCTCGGTGGGTTCGACACTCTTACTTATCAAAAGGACTATGATAGATCCCCTATACTTGTGGGTCATCAGTTACTAAGCCATTTAATGCACTTAGCACCTCATCTAAGCACATCTAAGAACTTACTAGCACCCCCTTGACCGTGGACCTTGACGGTGTACATCACCTTGTGTCTCATAATTTTCCTCGTCATCATCTGAGTCCTAGAAGATCTCACCCACATCATCATTAGCATGCAGCCGCCTTGATACACAACGTGCACAGAAGGAGTAGAGGCGACTGGGGACGCACCACGTCAAGGGCACTCTATACATGCTCGTGTGCGTGCAGCGTGTGTGTTTTTCCATCGGTGCTAGATCTAAGGCCGAGGCTGCGGTCGTCTTTGTCTCCGACTAGTCGTTGAGAAACAACGGCAAAGAGGTGCTGCAAGAGATCCGTAGGCGCCGATGCGTGTGAGCTTTGCCGTAGCACACAAACCGGACGTCGCCGCAGATGGCGCACGCCTCCATGCAGCCGAGTGTGTGTGCATGCATGTGTTATTCACGTGCATTCTGCGGCCGAGCGTGTGTGCATTCACATGTTGTGTACGTGCGTTGTGTTCTCCATGTTGTGTGTGTATGTGCATGAATTGGATTGGATGGAGTTAGTGCGTTGGCTTGTGTACATGCGTGGCTGCATGCGTCCTGTACATGTGTGGCTTGTTGCGTGGTTATCAATATAAACTACTCTTTCCGTTCCTAAATATAAGTCTTTCTAGCCATTTCAAATAGACTACAACATACGGATGTATGTAGACATATTTTAGAGTGTATATTCACTCATTTTGTTTTGTATGTAGTCCCTTATTGAAATCTCTAAAAAGACTTATATTTGGGAACAGAGGGAGTATAAAACATCTTCAACTTAGCATCCTGATGTACCGTTTCTAGTGGTTAGCGAAGAGTTCGTGTTCTTTTATTTGTTTATAGGTGGGCAGGCGGCAAAAAATAGGGGAAAACACGCAAGGTTCCTTGCAGACGCTCCACCGCGAGGTTCCTTGCTCCTTCTCAGTCGTCGGGAATCTATTCTCTTCAACTCTTTTCTTTTATGTGAGCTTTGTTCATCCTTTTCCCAACACGCGAGACATCTAGCATCAAGGTGCACGTGTCATGCAACAAAAGGGAGATAATCATATAAGTAGTGCAAGTGAGTCGTGCACTTCGATGGCACCTATGCAATATTTTTTCTCCTCGATGGCACATGAATAGTGCATGTACTCAACGACGGAGCACGGGATGGCCGCAATGACATGGTCAGCCATTTTTTGGAGAGAGTACATACTAAATAACTTTGATGTGTCCCGTCAACTCACAGAACAACGAGAAGCTTGATTATGCCTTCTCCCTCGCCAACGCGTGCACGGTGGCTCGCAGCACGAGGAGAAACTTCTGCTTACAAGCGGTGGACGTGCAGCAGTTCATTTGGTGTCAGATTGCCAGAAGTACTACTGTAGAACCATCAACTTCTGGAAGAGGCGAAGAGCCAAGCGCAAGGTCACCTACTATCCTTAGGCTAGGCGTAGTGGGAGTAACATAAGTAGGGGTACCTCCTTTTTTTTTCTAGAAACAACCACATGCGAATATCAAGGTGCTGGTTATGTAGAACAAATTTCCTGTAGTCCGTGCTCAGCCATCCTCTATCTCTCTTCTCAGCCAGCCAGCGGACGCGCGGAGCCCATCGTCTGTTTGCTCACATGCGGTCCCACATGTCAGTGAAAATGCAAGAGAACCCACTGAACCTGCACATCTTTCACCTCAACATGCTGGTGATGAAAAACAAATCCAATAAAGATCTTGGTGGCCGCTTTTGGAGTTACTCAAGAGTAGTAAGATTCTATTTACAGTTTAACCCAAGATGCACATCACGTGGCTTCAGCTACCACTCTATTTTCTTGCATGACACGACCTGGATGCTGGATGTCCCACGTGTCGGCAAAAGGAGTAAGAACCCGACCAAATCTTCAGTTGTGCTCTCGGATTAGACTAGTTGTGCTAACTTAAATTTTTTATTGTGTACTCCTCTATTCCAAAATACTTGACTTCCATTTGTCCAAAAATGGATGTACCTATATACTAAAACATGTCTAGATACATCTATATTTTGACAAATAGAAGGCATGTATTGTGGAACGGAGGGAGTAGAATGGATGCAAGTTTTGGTATTGGGAAGAAGAGTACATCGATATATTGATAGAGCGCAATTTAGTAGATGTTCTAGCAATTTTAGCTAGCATAGAGGCTAGAGATGAGACTAGTGCACTTGTTGATACTCCTACTACAATAGAAGCTAGACATGAGACTGGATGCGAGGAAGCAATGTCTACTTCTTTACACTCGAAGAAGAAAGAAGCACACAAGATCGAGCCTCCGTAGATCAATAATGAATGCATCAAGAAGGCACTAATCCAACTTACAGGAGCAGTTATGGAAGTTGGATATCTTCTAAAATGTATTCTTGTGGTTCTTGTTTTCTTTGGTCTTGCTTTTCTAGTCAAAATTATCATTGGAGTTCGTGCAAAATGGAGGTCCGTTTGGGGTCGTGCGTTGGAGTTGGTCTTACAAGTGGGACCGCTGTTGAGGAAACTGACTATCGGCAAACCCCCACCTCGCCCGCCGCGCGATGGCTGAAGTTAGAGAAATGACGTGGTTGAAGAGATTGCTCTAGCATGGACTCCAAGAAATATGGTGTCAGATGGATGTCGTGGTGGTGGCGTGTGCCGTACTCCTGGACATGAATGCTTGTTCTGGCCCATGCCACCCTACTACTCCTACTACTTATATAGTACTCCTACTAGTAGTGTCAAGGATTCGAGGTGTTGGTTACCTACAGCGAACACATTAACGTATGGCTATAGTAAAAACACCCGCCCGACGCGTGAAGCATGTGAAGCTAGTACAAATAGTGTACAACTATTGTTGATTGTCCTCATCCGATAACCTGTTGCAATGCACGTACAATTATGTATTCGGAAAATATTTTTTGCCTCGTCGCACCACTCACTCAGAGAAGCGACTCGAAAGCCATTCATAAATTTAGTAAGTTTATCACAGGCATATCATTTTATTACATACAACAGGCCATCAACCCACATCGACAACGAGAATACATTATAAATACTAAAGTTTTCATCACACAACAAATAACAAGCAATGAAATGAACTTCAACTCAACCAATCCTCGGCATTGGAAACGCTTGCTTTGAACCATAAGTGATTCTCTGGGACGGGCCATCTATTGTCAATCTCGAGACCAACGCAGGACTGATCATCCAGGCTCAAGCGGCCTACTATATCAGTACCAGGGTAGGGAACCACCCAAATGTCCGAGGTATAGATACACTTGCTTCTCATAAATGGTACTAGTAACGTTGTGTCAACAACAGTTGGATCGCCTTTCACCATCATCGGATAATTTTGTCCAAGGAAGAGCGAGTTTTCACCAAGACTATCAATTCTATACCAGGGAGAAAGTGTTGGCGCTAGCACACTAGTATCCATCCTGAATACCATGCAACGAGTGTTGGAATAGGTCTGGAGAGTGCAACCATGGGAGACAACACATGCTCCCTCAGTAGTAACAAACTCAGTGCGCTGTATACAGACAAGAAGAGGTGATCCATCAGAATTAGTTGCCAGGCACCACTGAGTATATAAGTTCTGCTCGTCCTCATGCTCGTGATCATCACCATCGTCATCTCCCCCTTGGTTATTGTAACGCCCCGGATACAACTTTCCATATTCGTAACTCCAACTCTTGCCTTTTCCGGAGAAGCGATATATTATTTCCTTCGTGGTTGGGTTTTTGTCTTTTGTTTTGCATTTTGTTCATGTCTTGCATTTCATCTCATAGCATCATGCGCATTGCATCTGCATGTTGTCATAAAGCTTGCATCCGTTCGTAGTTGCCGCGTTTCCCCTTGCCATTCTTTATCCCTTTCGAGACCAACCGCTCATTGTTGTCCGACCGTTTGACCCTCTTTGCATAGTGCATCGACCCCTCGCGCGCGTCCGAAAGTTGTCCCGAACCCGACACGGGTTGTCGTCACCGTTGGGTCCGGATCATCCCCAAACATCTATAAAACATCTGCGTTTCTTTGTTGGACTCTCCTAAGCTATCTTTACTCGACCGTCCGATTTAATCGGAGGGTCCAAATCTAACCTAAACCATCTCCTTTCCCTATATATAAGCTACTCATTCCAAATCGGGTCAAACCTAGACCCTAGGCCGACCAACTCCCACCGATCCCGCAGCCGCCGCCGCTCTCTCCTCGCAATCCGCACGTACCAAGTCCCCTGCCTCCACTTGGCCAGATCCACCAGCCAAACCCCACTTGATCTGGACCGCCAGATCTTAGATCCGACGGCCCAGAGAGCCTCCCGCAGCCCCGCGGTTCCCGTAGATCCCATCGCCAGCAGCCCCGATCTGGATCGAGGCAACCCCGTCCGCCCTGCCGCGCCGGCCGGTGAGTCGACGCCGTCGAGCTCCAGCCAGCAGCAAATGCCAGGACGCCTCCCCTGCCCTGCTCCCTCTTCTTCGTCATGAAGCTGCTCGAGGCCCCAAGAAGGAGCGCTCGGCCTCGTCCCCTCGCGCCGCCACCGGCGGCAACCAGCTCCTCCAAGTCGCCCCCGTCTCTGCACCCGCACTGAACACCTCCCGCTTCGCCGAGCACACGCGAGACTCCTCGCTCCCGTCGTCAACCATGCGCCCGTCGTCCCCGGGCCAGGAGCCCCTCGTTCAAGCGCCAACCTCCTCCTCCCGCTTGTCACCTCGCCGGAGCTCCTTCCTCGATGGCGAGCTCACCAAGCTCCGGCACCGCTCCTCCTCTGCGCGCCCCGTCTTCCTTGTCGACCAGGACCAGCCTCGTCCCTCTCTCTCTCCCTTCGTTCTCCTCCTTCTATCTCTCTCGCTCTCTCAAATTCTCTCTCTCTCTCTCGCCAGGTATAGGAGCAACAGGAGGTCGCCCATGCTGCCATGACCACCGTTCTATGCCGTCGAGCCTCCCCAAGTCCTCCCCTGTGCCCGGATTCGCGCCCCTCCATTCCCTGCGCCGCCAAGTCCCTCGCCGGAGCGCTCGTCCCCAAGTTTCGTGCCTCTGCTTCCCCTGCATCGCCCCTGTCTTCTGCCTCATCCTCATTCGAGCAGAGGACGACCACACGATGCCGCCGCACGTTGACCCGCGCTTGGGTCGCGTCCAGCATGCCAAGGCCCAGCGCGTCTCCAGCCGGCCTGCTCGGCCTCCTCTTCCTCAACTGGGCCTTGGCCCATGGTGAGAAACCCCCCAGCCCTCCTCTCTGTTGGCCCAGCAGTGCAGCCAGATTTGGCCCGTGTCTGTTTTTTTAAAGATCTGTGATTTTAGCATTATCGAGTGATTTACAGATTTGCAGAAAAACCCTCATGCTTCATGCATTTAATAACTCATGAACCGTGCATTGGATTAAAATTTTGTAAACATGTAAAATGCTTAGTTTTTCATCTAGTTTCATAATATGTTGTTTTCATCCATGTTTAAAATGTTTAAAAATGATGTTTGTTTAAATTTGCTCAAATGCCATGTTAAAATGATTTATTTCATAACTAAATAACCGTAGCTCCGTTTTAAATAAACTTTATATGTAAATGGGGTGGAAAATGCCTAGTTTAACATGGTGGACTTTATTTTCCTGTTTAAAAACAATAAAATATGTTTTAGGGCAGAACAGTACCAAAACTAAAATATGGATATGAGGATTTTCCGGAATTGTTGTTGTTGTTTCCGGCTTCATTTAAACTTGCCTAGATAGGTAGTTTTCATATGTTTCACCTCTTGCCATGTTTAACAACATTTAATATTGTTGTTTACCTAAACGAGAGAGAACTAAATAACTCGAATGTGGTGTTTCGTCAATATGCAACTTGTTGCATATTGAGCTCCACTTAACTTGTAATGTAGTTTGTGCATATTGTCATGCCATGCCTCATTAAACCGGACATGCATCATACTTGTTTGTGCATCATGACATGTTTATGCTTGCATGTTTACCATGTTGTTTGCTTCTTTCCGGTTTGATTCTCTCGTTAGCTTCGGTTTCGTTCCGGAGTTGTGAGGATTCGTTCGACTACTCTCGTTCGTCTTCTTCATGGACTCGTTCTTCTTCCTAGCGAGATTTCAGGCAAGATGACCGCTACCCTTGATCTCACTACTATCATTGCTATGCTAGTTGCTTCGTTCTATCGCTTTGCTGCGCTACCTATCATTTGCTCTTCAAGCCTCCCAATTGCCGTGTCAGCCTCTAACCTTTTCACCCTTCCTAGCAAACCGTTGTTTGGCTATGTTACCGCTTTCCTCAGCCCCTCTTATAGCGTTGCTAGTTGCAGGTGAAGTTGAAGAATGCCCCATGATGGACAGGATTATGGTTGGGATATCACAATATCTCTTATTTAATTAATGCATCTATATACTTGGTAAAGGGTGGAAGACTCGGCCTTATGCCTGGTGTTTTGTTCCACTCTTGCCGCCCTAGTTTCTATCATATTGGTGTTATGTTCCCGGATTTTGCGTTCCTTACGCGTTGGGTGATTTATGGGACCCCCTTGACAGCTCGCTTTGAATAAAACTCCCCCAGCAAGGCCCAACCTTGGTTTTACCATTTTCCTCACCTAGCCCTTTTTCCCTTGGGTTTCCAGAGCCCGAGGGTCATCTTTATTTTAGCCCCCCCCCCGGGCCAGTGCTCCTTCGAGTGTTGGTCCGAATTGAGCTGCCTGCGGGGCCACCTCGGGGAAACTCGAAGTCTGGTTTTACTCGTAGCTAGTCTCATCCGGTGTTGCCCTGAGAACGAGATATGTGCAGCTCCTATCGGGATTTGTCGGCACATCGGCCAGCTTTGCTGGTCTTGTTTTATCATTGTCGAAATGTCTTGCAAACCGGGATTCCGAGTCTGATCGGGTCTTCCTGGGAGAAGGTATATCCTTCGTTGATCGCGAGAGCTTATCATGGGCTAAGTTGGGACACCCCTGCAGGGTATAAACTTTCGAAAGCCGTGCCCGCGGTTATGTGGCAGATGGGAATTTGTTAATGTCCGGTTGTAGATAACTTGACACCAGATCCGAATTAAAACGCATCAACCGCGTGTGTAGCCGTGATGGTCTCTTTTCGGCGGAGTCCGGGAAGTGAACACGGTTTTGGGTTATGATTGACGTAAGTAGGAGTTCAGGATCACTTCTTGATCATTGCTAGCTTCACGACCGTTCCTTTGCTTCTCTTCTCGCTCTTATTTGCGTATGTTAGCCACCATATATGCTTAGTCGCTGCTGCAACCTCACCACTTTACCCCTTCCTTACCCTTTAAGCTTTGCTAGTCTTGATACCCATGGTAATGGGATTACTGAGTCCTCGTGGCTCACAGATTACTACAACAACAGTTGCAGGTATAGGTTATGCGATGATCTTGATGCGAGAGTGATGTTTGCTTGTTTTGGAGTTCTTCTTCTGCTTCTTCTTCGATTAAGGGATAGGTTCCAGGTCGGCAGCCTGGGCTAGCAGGGTGGATGTCGTTTGAGTTTTTGCTTGCGTTTCACCCGTAGTCGGATGATGCTCTTATGTATTGTGATGTTGTATTCGTGTGGCATTGTATGCCTCTTGTATGTATCCCCATCTATTATGTAATGTTGATGTAATGATATCCACCTTGCAAAAGCGTTTCAATATGCGGTTCTATCCTTGGTGAGACCTTCGAGTCTCTTGAGGATAGTATCGTATATTGGGCGTGACAAGTTGGTATCAGAGCCTCGACCGACCATAGAAGCCCCTTTGGTTGTTGGCTGTTGTTGAGTCTAAAAGAAAACTATTTTGAGTCTTAGGATTAAATATATCGGAGAGCAGGATTCTTTTTACTCCTCAGTCCCTTCCTCGCTCTGGTGAGGTCTCCTGACATAGATGTTTTGACTTTCCTCTCCTCAAATTTCACTAAAAAAATTAGGATCACGCGGGTATCTTGGAATCGTTCCGATGGTTTTGTGACGAGAACATTGTTCTTGGTGCCTCCTGTCTTTTTGTGGCAGTATCCCGGGGAGTTGAGCTCTGAGGTGTTGTTGTCACAATTTTATCGTTGCAGTTCTGGAATACCTGAGTTTTGCCGACATCGAAAATCTCTTTTATGCAGTTGTTGGTGAGATAACCTCGACGCCACCCAGTATTGGGGTGGGAGTTCGGGAGTATTGCCATAGCTCGTATAACGGATGCTTTTCGAAGGTTGAGGTACACGATTTCCGAAGTTTCTTGGTTATGTGTTGACGGATGGATACAGCTTGGATGTAGGGCTTGTTAGTTTTGGGTGAGATATATATTGCTTCCCCTGTATCCCCAACACCATATTGCATAGCCAGAAAGTTTTGGGAGTTTTATAGGTGGGAATTCAAGTAGCTCCTAGAATTTTTTTCCGACAGATGCATGATATGAGATTGGGGTTCGACGTCTAGTGGTCCGCCTATCTATGGTCGTTTTTACAGTGGTCTCGTTGTGTCTTAAAGAGCCCTTGGCTATGCTGGTTCGGGGACACTTCGGATGTCATGTGCACTGCCTTGTACATGATGGTGCCATACGATCGAGCCCGTGTGGGCCCCACCATGAAAACTTCGGACAAAATCTCTATCATATGTTTGTTCCGGCTTATTCTGCAAGCCAAATCCTTTGTTTTGTTTTATTTGTGGTATTCGAGTTGCTTCAAAGTCAACTGTTGAATCCATACCTTCCCTAAACGATGTTCTCATATTACTATGTGAATACTAATCCTTCTTGACCATCGAGGTCGTCATGTTAATTCTTTTCCAACCGGCATGCTTCTCTTCAAGTGGATCCGATCATTTCTACATCCGCAAGATCAATTCTAAGTTTTCTCAACGGTATCCATTCCATCTGCCCCAAGTTGCCTTTGTTTTCCCGCCCTACCACCCTTTTTCTTCAAGGACTCGGATTTCTTAATCATGTATCCTTTTGTTTGAGAGAAGTCTCTTCATTCTTTTCTTTCAATGTTCTTATCCGGTGACTTCCCATGAAGATGCTCAACAGTTTCAAGTTCATCATCCTTCATTGTTGTTTCTTCTCCGGTGGATCCAATTCAAGCTTTCAGTAGTGATCATATTCTTTTCCTCGTTTCAAATGCTTTGTCCTTGTTCGGTGCACCTCTTAATTATTCACCTCCCTCTTTTTCTTCTCCGGAGTGCCTAAGATATCTCAGAAGAATCATGTTTCCATTCTTAATTCGTTCAAGATACTTCGAGGTTTTTCTCTCATTCAAGCTATTTAATTCTACCGGTGCAACCTCTATTTCAAGCAATCCTTGAATGATGTTTCTTTCGAGTGGGCCCTAACCCACAGGTCTTTTCCCAGGATCTTACCTGACTCTTCTAACCATCACGGAGTTATTCTATAATTCTTTTTCAAAGTTGACGTAAGAATGAATTATCATCAGTCATATGCCTTGTCCAAGATCGCTTTCAAATTCTTTTCATCTTTGGCTCAATTTTTTTCTTTTAATCCTTCCGGAGTGTCTCAACAATTCATGGTGGTTCTCATCATCATCCTCAACATTTGAAGACCGAACAAGAGATTTCTCTTAAATCTTGCTCCATTCTCTTCATAGATTCATGGTTCTAGCTTTATGCCATCCTCTCTTAATTGTTTTCGATTGTGAGAATTCTTTTCAACCATCCGACGCATTTCAGGAGTTGCTTCCTTTCTTGATAATCCGAATGCCATCATTTCTGAATATTACTCATTCTCAACCTTCAACTCTTGTTCTCCAAATCTAACCGGTGCATCATTCAAGTATTCTCTAATCAGCTCGTGATCTACTCGTTCACTTGTATCTAAATTCCCCTCAAGTATCTTCATTCATTTTCCAATTCTTCCCGGTGAATTGTGCCCTTGCTACTATCTTTTCCAATTTTTACGGTGGTTCGTTCGAGATTTCACTTCCTTCATTATCATATCAAATATTCGTTGTTGCCAAATCCCACCGGTGGTTCCATCAATACCTTCTCAAGTTTGCTCTATATCCCTCTTAATCCTTTCTATGAGAATAAGTAGTATGCCAAATCCGTTGTTGGTCATCAATTTAAATTGGTGAAGGATACACATACCATAATTCTTATTGTTGTTTCATCCGAGTGATCTAGTTTCTTCTTTCCAGAGTTGTTCATCATGTCACATTTCTCGGTTCGAGATGCTTCATCTTTTCTTTTCCGGAGTTCCAAGTTTTCCGCATTATGTCGTTGTGAAGCTTCATCTAAATCATCACAAGGCTCACCTTGTTCTTTCATCTTCTCTTTCTTTCTATCATTCTTTTATTACCGGAATTCTTCGTGGAGGCTCTATATGGTGGTTCGCTAAAGATTTAACTCATTCTCAAAGTATTCTTCAAGATTGTTCTTGGAAAAGCTCAAGTATTCTTCATCTTGCATTCCAAAGTGCAATTCTCCTACCTTATCTTTTGAGGTGGAGTTATGCCATTCTTGACAATTTCCCTTCATGTTTCAAGGTCAAGTTGTTAAGAATGAGATATTTAAATCCATCATTTTCTCTTCGCTCAAGAGATCTTTTCAACCAATCAATCTTTTGTTGGAGTTATCTTGGGTTAGATTTCACCTAAAGCTTTCCTTAAGGGTTGTTGCTATTTGTGGTGATTATGCATGACCCAAGCTTGCTCTTTATCCTCTTGGTGGAAGAAGTTTTCATCTCTTTGGTGCTCTCAATCAAATCAATGGTTTTCATTAGTGGTCGGTTGTCACCTCATAGTCTTCAGATGTTTTCCATAAGACCACTACAAACTTACTCTTTTCGTTGTTGGTTTTGCAACAACTCTGTTATAACCTTCTTTGAAGGGTGCTTTCCAAGCTCTTTTGTGGCAGAAGTTGGCATTTTCTCTTACATTCTGTTATTCCAATGATATATCTGCTATTCTTTCTTCCGGAGGCATTGTGATGTTGCTCTTTTCACTCATCATCTCGAATTGTGAGGATCGGGTTCTTTTCGTGCTTATCCATTTAACCAGAGTGTTGTGTCTTCTCTTCAAGTTCTTTTCATCTTATCAAGTTCTCCTTCTTCTTTCAGTTGGAGTGCTGCCCAAATTATATCAATCTTATTCCTTCTCTATCTAGTTTTAACCAGAGGGGTTTCAATATCTATCTTATCACTAAACCTCTTGGTACTTGTCGTATCCCTTGTTCCTCTTTTCAACCGGAGTGTTGTGGATATCATTCTGCTTTTAACCGGAGTCTCATCCAAGTGCTTTCATTCTGCCAAGTTCATATTCTATTTCTCCCAATTCCAACAGGAGTGTTGTCGTAATTGATCTTTATCATTCCTTGTACATCTCGTTTCAACCGGAGTGCTTGCTTGTACTTCTTGTCCATTGTAACCCTTTTCTTATGTCTTTCAACCTCCAAGGTTCAAATGGTGTTCCTTGTTTCTATTTTAGTACCACAGTGCTCTCAATTGTGTTCAACTCCGTTGTGTTCTTTATTTCAATTTGTTCAACCTCTCAAGGTTCGTAGTTTCACTCATTGGTCGAAGAAGCAACTTAGTTCTACCTCCTCTCTTCCTCTTCTGTTTCTCTCTGGTGCCATCCTAGATCTCAGGACGAGATCCTCTCGTAGTGGTGGAGTGTTGTAACGCCCCGGATACAACTTTCCATATTCGTAACTCCAACTCTTGCCTTTTCCGGAGATGCGACATATTATTTCCTTTGTGGTTGGGTTTTTGTCTTTTGTTTTGCATTTTGTTCATGTCTTGCATTTCATCTCATAGCATCATGCGCATTGCATCTGCATGTTGTCATAAAGCTTGCATCCGTTCGTAGTTGCCGCGTTTCCCCTTGCCTTCTTTATCCCTTTCGAGACCAACCGTTCATTGTTGTCCGACCGTTTGACCCTCTTTGCATAGTGCATCGACCCCTCGTGCGCGTCCGAAAGTTGTCCCGAACCCGACCCGGGCTGTCGTCATCGTTGTGTCCGGATCATCCCCAAACATCTATAAAACATCTGCGTTTCTTTGTTGGACTCTCCTAAGCTATCTTTACTCGACCGTCCGATTTAATCGGAGGGTCCAAATCTAACCTAAACCATCTCCTTTCCCTATATATAAGCTACTCATTCCAAATCGGGTCAAACCTAGACCCTAGGCAGACCAACTCCCTCCAATCCCGCAGCCACCGCCGCTCTCTCCTCGCAATCTGCGCGTACCCAGTCCCCTGCCTCCACTTGGCCAGATCCACCAGCCAAACCCCACTTGATATGGACCGCCAGATCTTAGATCCGACGGCCCAGAGAGCCTCCCGCAGCCCCGCGGTTCCCGCAGATCCCATCGCCAGCAGTCCCGATCTGGATCGAGGCAACCCCGTCCGCCCCGCCGCGCCGGCCGGTGAGTCGACGCCGTCGAGCTCCAGCCAGCAGCAAACGCCAGGACGCCTCCCCTGCCCTGCTCCCTCTTCTTTGTCGTGAAGCTGCTCGAGGCCCCGAGCAGGAGTGCTCGGCCTCGTCCCCTCATGCCGCCGCCGCCGGCAACCAGCTCCTCCAAGTTGCCCCCGTCTCTGCACCCGCGCTGAATGCCTCCCGCTTCGTCGAGCACAGGCGGGACTCCTCGCTCCCGTCGTCAACCATGCGCCCGTCGTCCCCGGGCCAGGAGCCCCTCATTCAAGGGCCAACCTCCTCCTCCCGCTTGTCACCTCGCTGGAGCTCCTTCCTCGACGCCGAGCTCACCAAGCCCCGGCACCGCTCCTCCTCTGCGCGCCCCGTCTTCCTCGTCGACCAGGACCGGCCTCATCCCTCTCTCTCTCTCCCTTCGTTCTCGTCCTTCTGTCTCTCTCGCTCTCTCAAATTCTAACTCTCTCGCCAGGTACAGGAGCAACAGGAGGTCGCCCCTGCTGCCATGACCACCGTTCCGTGCCGTCGAGCCTCGCCAAGTCCTCCCCTGCGCCCGGATCCGCGCCCTCCATTCCCTACGCCGCCAAGTCCCTCGCCGGAGTGCTCGTCCCCAAGTTCCATGCCTCTGCTTCCCCTGCATCACCCCCTGTCTTCTACCTCGTCCTCATTCGAGCAGAGGATGACCGCACGCTACCGCCGCGCGTTGACCCGCGCCTGGGTCGCGTCCAGCACGCCAAGGCCCAGCGCGTCTCCAGCCGGCATGCCCGACCTCCTCTTCCTCAACTGGGCCTTGGCCCATGGTGAGAAACCCCCCCATCCCTCCTCTATGTTGGCCCAGCAGTGCAGCCAGATTTGGCCCATGTCTGTTTTTTTACAGATCTGCGATTTTAGCATTATCCAGTGATTTACTATTTTACAGCAAAACCCTCATGCTTCATACATTTAATAACTCACAAACCGTGCATCATATGTAAATAATTTATACATGTAAAATGCTTAGAATTTTGTGTAGATTAATAATATGCCACTTTCATCCATGTTTAAAATGTTGTTTGTTTAAATTTGCTCACATGCAATGTTAAAATGATTTATTTCATAACTAAATAACCGTAGCTCGGTTTTAAATAAACTTTATATGTAAATGGGGTGGAAAAATGCCTAGTTTAACATGGTGCACTCATCTTGCATGTTTAACAACTCTATAATATGGTTTAGGGCAAAACAGTACCAAATTCGAATATTGCTCATGAGGATTTTCCGGAATTGTTGTTTGTTACTTCCGGCCTCATTCAACTTGCCTAGATAGGTAGTTTCATTATGCTTCACCTCTTGCCATGTTAACCAACATTTAATATTGTTGTGTACCTAAACGAGAGCGAACTAAATAACTCGAATGTGGTGTTTCGTCAATATGCAACTTGTTGCATATTGAGCTCCCCTTAACTTGCAGTGTTGTTTTTGCATATTGGCATGCCTTGCCTCATTAAACCGGACATGCATCATACTTGTTTGTGCATCATGACATGTTTATGCTTGCGTGTTTACCATGTTGTTTGCTTCTTTCCGGTTTGCCTCTCTCGTTAGCTTCGGTTTCGTTTCGGAGTTGTGAGGATTCGTTCGACTACTCCTGTTTGTGTTCTTCATCAACTCGTTCTTCTTCCTAGCGAGATTTTAGGCAAGATGACCGTTACCCTGGATCTCACTACTATCATTGCTATGCTAGTTGCTTCATTCTATCGCTTTGCCGCGCTACCTATCACTTGCTCTTCAAGCCTCCCAAATTGCCATGTCAGCCTCTAACCTTTTCACCCTTCCTAGCAAACCGTTGCTTGGCTATGTTACCGCTTTGCTCAGCCCCTCTTATAGCGTTGCTAGTTGCAGGTGAAGTTGAAGATTGCCCCATGATTGCCCAGGCTGTGGAAGACTCAGCCTTATGCCTGGTGTTTTGTTCCACTCTTGCCGCCCTAGTTGCCGTCATATCGGTGTTATCTTCCCGGATTTTGCGTTCCTTATGTGGTTGGGTGATTTATGGGACCCCCTTGATAGTTCGCTTTGAATAAAACTCCTCCAGCAAGGCCCAACCTTGGTTTTACCATTTGCCTCACCTAGCCATTTTTCCCTTGGGTTTCCGGAGCCCGAGGGTCATCTTTATTTTACCCCCCCCCCCCGGGCCAGTGCTCCTCCGAGTGTTGGTCCAACCTGAGCAATGTTCGGTGCCCCCTGGGCAACCAGGGTCTATGCCAACCCCACGTCTGGCTCATCCGCTGTGCCTTGAGAACGAGATACGTGCGTCTCCTATCGGGATTTGTCGGCACATCGGGCGGCTTTGCTGGTCTTGTTTTACCATTGTCGAAATGTCTTGTAAACCGGAATTCTGAGTCTGATCGGGTCTTCCTGGGAGAAGGAATATCCTTCGTTGATCGCGAGAGCTTATCATGGGATTAGTTGGGACACCCCTGCAGGGTATAAACTTTCGAAAGCCGTGCCCGCGGTTATGTGGCAGATGGGAATTTGTTAATATCCGGTTGTAGATAACTTGACACCAGATCCGAATTAAAATGCATCAACCGCGTGTGTAGCCGTCATGGTCTCTTTTCGGCAGAGTCCGGGAAGTGAACACGGTTTTGGGTTATGTTTGACGTAAGTAGGAGTCCGGGATCACCTCTTGATTATTACTAGTTGACGAATGTTCCTTTGCTTCTCTTCTCGCTCTTATTTGCGTATGTTATCCACCATATCATGCTTAGTCGCTGCTGCAACCTCACCACTTTACCCCTTCCTTACCCATTAAGCTTTGCTAGTCTTGATACCCATGGTAATGGGATTGCTGAGTCCTCGTGGCTCACAGATTACTACAACAAACGTTGCATGTACAGGTTATGTGATGATCATGACGCGAGAGCGGTGCTTGCTTGTTTTGGAGTTCTTCTTCTACTTATTCTTCGATCAAAGGATAGGTTTAGGTTCGACAGCCTGGGCTACCAGGGTGGATGTCGTTTGAGTTTCTATTTGTGTTTCATCCGTAGTCGGATGTTGATCTTATGTATGATGTGTTGTTGTATTCATGTGGCATTGTATGCCTCTTGTATGTATTCCCATTTATTATGTAATGTTGATGTAATGATATCCACCTTGCAAAAGTGTCTTCAAGATGCGCTTCTATCCTTGGTGGGACCTTCGAGTTCCTTTAGGATAGGGTCGCATCTTGGGCATGACAGTTATACAAATTTTCAAGTATAGGTGGTGGAATGTTCATAGGACCTTGGAAACACAAGAAGAAGGTTAATTAGTAAAGGGAAACTTGCTAACCCGCATGCATGTGGATGAAACAATTATAATTACGGTGGAAGACAAACATACCGAAACTACAAGGATTCCATGCAAAAACAGTTCCATGAGTGGTGGAAGCAAACACAAGACCCTCGTATTGAATTGCATCACAGTACACATCCGTGTATAGAAACTGATTTTTGAGCAATATCCATCGAGTCGAACCACAAAGGACGGCAACAAGCTTGTCGAAGACAACAATAACTTCATAGTTCTTGTAATTCCAAGAGCGGTTGGGAACTCGACAAATTGCTATCTTCCATAGAAGACAGTCACCATGATCATATTTGAACGTGCGTACAATACTGGTGTGCTCAACCTATGGGCAGTCTGCTGAGATTTTTCAAAGTGGAACCCGGTGACGAGTGTACACATTCACAAGTTCCCACTCGCAGTTGTACCCAATATAAACAATCCAGTCTCCATTTGCGCCTGCCCAATCCTTGCCCTCAAGCGATGGCATCTTAACATCATATGTATCATTATCAAGCGGCATCAACTTGCACAAGGCGAGGCCTTCGTCGTCCCTGCGCCAGTAGTCATCAGGGTCACGACGAAGAAGATAGGGGAGATCAAACCGCTCCTTGACCCTTGGGTTCCTTGTAATGATGTTATTAGTTGAGTTGAGAATGGTCTTGAATGAACCTGCCATGCTAGCCAAGGTGATGATGTCGCACCGGTCAATGAGTTCCTCCACCACGTCATCTTTCAGATCGGGGCAAGAATAATGGGGTCGTTTCTGGCCTGTTCCCTCCATGGAGAAGACGATCGAACAATGGCAGAAGGAAGGGTGAAGGCAAATGGAGGAGGGAGAGGAAGAGCGTGCGATAACAGTTCCAAATCGAGAGGGAAAGGCGAAGAGTCGATGGACGGTTGCGAGTTTGCCACGATACACGAAGAGGCGCCCCATCCTACACGTCCATTCGGAAATACTAGTAGAAAAGGACTCGCCGTCGTCTCACTGATATGTTGGAACGGGACCACATGTCAATGAAACATGGTGTGTAATTTCTCGTGCAAAATGCGATCTGGCCGCGTTGGCCCGAGGTGCCGCATTAGTTTTTTTTTTTGAAAGTTTGCCGCATTAGTTATCAACCTTTATTTTTTTTAACATACAATCTGAATGGATAGCTCCTGTGGTCATCACACATGAGCGGATATAGTGATGGTTGATTCGCCCGAGCAACTTATTACTGTGGGAATATGTGAGTACCAGCGGATTCAAGGAGCAGAAATGATGGTTGCTTTGTCCGAGCAACTTACTGTGGCGAAGGTCGGGCTCTGTGATCTGACTGCTCACTAGTCATTACTACTGCGGTGCAACGACCGGGGTGAATCTTTCCCTGAAGTTGTGTTGTGCACTCAATATTGCTGCATGGCAGGTGGAGCCGGATGAAGGATGTCCAACATGTCGGCGAAACGAAGTTGAATTGTTTCTGGCATTGCTATCAATCCTTCAGGATTTGTTTATATGTATGCATAATATTAACGAAATTGTACTGTGATGCTATGAAGGTTTCAACTTTGGTTCCTACAGGAAAAAAAGGTTTCAACTTAGGATTCATGTGTCTTGCTTCGAGATTATCTTGTTACAACATGCCATCAAATACAAATGAAACTACCATGGCTACCATGGCTAATGCATCTCAATGGTTCACAGATCAGCGCCAATATTTACATCACAACTGAAGACAAAGTTGTGAGAAGGTGTACAAATAAAGAAAAAAATATAATTGATCGATGTTGTTCGTAGGCATGGCTCCATTTCCTTGGCACAGTGTTCGTTGCTTGGCAGCTAGTTTCACCCAGCTCCGTAGCAAAAAAAGAGGTGTATGGAGGACACCACAATCCGATCATTTTGTGCAGCCCCACTAAAATCGAGCGGACCATCCCTGTTTGCAAAGATATCCAGTCAGTGTGATTACAATAATAGTGGAACTAGATGATGAAACATAACACACATAAATAGAAGCCGATCACCTCTACGATCTCTCTTTAGGACTAACTTCTTGTTGGAGAAGATTAGGCACGGAGTTGGATGAGGAGGATAACAAAACCAATATCCCTTTCTGCAGTCCCACAGAAATGTAAAAACGTTGCCCGTATGACATTTTGGCAGAACTGCACAAAACACTCTTAAGAAAAAAGTGATTTGTGCAGTTCACCAAAAGGTCGCAATAGCAACGAGGTGAAAATGGATAGCCTTGTTTGCAAAAGGAGGTCAAAAGGAAACAATTACTACCCAATAACACGAGTTGAAGACACATACGCTGACAAAAAAGAAGCATATTCCATGTAATAAGGGAAAGATAACACATGGTGGTTTATCAAAAATGGTTTGAGGACGAGATTGCAAGATGGAAAGTACGCCGGCCAAGATACGATTTAAGCAAACAACTAAAGAAGATCCACATGCAGCAACATGGGAAGATGGGCAATGGAGCATGGTCGGAGGAAGCTGTACCTGAGGGTCATCGGGATGTTACTAGGAGGGCGCCGGCGGCCAGGATCTAGCCATACTGCGGCAGCGAGCAAGTGGCGAAGTCCCTACCGTGCCGGAGCTTGGTCAAAGAGAACGGCGGGTACCGTAGATCGGGACGTGCTGCCTCAACACCGTCGAACGGAGAGACGATGCACATCCTCCCTTTCCGCCGGCAGATGGAATGCGGCCGGATCACTGACCAACGCTGAGAGAGAGAGGCCATGGCCGCCTTGTGTGAGATGGTGTGACGAGAGACAAACCCATTTTTCCATTATCCCCACGGCAATCGTTTTATATTCTGTACATGCCATTGAGGAATATATAACTTTATTTAATACTAACGCGTCAAGTCAAACTTTGTTCCGTCTAGGCGTGGTACCCGACCCTCCTTCGAGTAAACAACCACTACACGCATCAAATTATCACGTGGGCTGCCTTTTCGTAACAAAACGAACTCCATCGTGTACCCGCGCGGGTGTGGCCGGGAACGAGACATGAGTATGTGCGTCCTGCGTGCACTTCTTCTTTAGGTGCAAGTACGTACGTGGGTGGGTGTGAGAGAGATGGTTTGTGTGAAACAGAGGCAATGTGTTGATGATATCTAAGACAGAAAAACGTAACATATGCAATATGTGTGAAATGGAGTCATGGACATGAGATATCGATAGAATTGAAAACAGGGATGAAGTGTGTGGCTGCTCGATTATTAAAGAGTGCCATTTGCCCACGTCAAAGATACAGGGCGGCTGGCCTCTGGTATTTGAGAGGGCAGAGGTGCAGTTTTTCTCCGTGGCATGGATACCTACCTAGAACGCTCGACTATCGGTGTGTGTGGGGGGAGGGGGGAGGGGGCAGAGACTGATCGACTAGTATATGTGTGGGGAAGGAGAGAGACCTAGCTATGTATTGAGGGAGATCGATCGACATCCATGGATATGTGTAGTAGAGGAATAAGGTTGGGAGAAAGACAAATGTAGAGCGTCAGAGGGTTCGTGGTGGAGTGGCGTCTCACAAATGGTGGGAGAGGCCTGCTAGACAAATGGAGAGTATGAGTGCAATATCAATAAGAGAGGGCGGGGGATGTCTGTCTGTCTATGCACGCGCGGGTGAGAGACGGGTCGGGAGGTATGCAAGTATGATGAGGGGAGAATATACGATTGTGGTAAGCATACATAACTACATAGGAAGATCAAACGTCGTGTGTCCGAGAAAGGGAGAGACATAACTAGCGAGGTAAGTGTATCAGTTCTTGGGGAAAACAAATTATAGTCGACCTGGCTATATGTAGGGAGATCAGTTCATATACATGCCTGCATGTGTTAGAAGCAAATAAGGTCCAAAGAGACAGACAGGGGAGAGGGGTGCGGCTAGGAGGTGGTGCGAGAGGCCTACAATGTCGAGGGGGAGGAGTGTGCGACTATGTGATCAATATAAAGAGGGGCGGGAGTGTGCACCTATGTGGAACCGTATTGGACATAGGGGGCACAGACGGTGAGAAGAGAATAGGGGAGGTATATATGTGTTTGTTGTAGGCACACTTGGCTAAATAGGTATATCGACCGGTGTGTGCCGTAAAGAAGGTGTCGGGGTTCTACACACACCGCGGGTGGACGACCTAAAGATAAATAATGAACATGCGTGATGGAGGGGGCGCTAAGGGTGGGTGAGAGGGGGGCGGGCGTGTGCATGCACGATAGAAAGTTAGCGCTAGCTAGCTACAAATAGAAGAGGATCGTGAAGGTGTAAAAGACGAACAAAGATCATAATTAATTATAAAAAGTGGATATGGATACTTGAAGAAGATATCATAATGTAGAACATTGATTATAATTTGGGCTATTGTGTGCCTTTTGCAACTCAGGTCTAAATACTTGTCATAATGTAGGGGGCGGGGCACTATACTTTGTTTGATAAACACGGTGTACGTATGGAACATGGTTTAGATTATGAATATATAGTTAGTACATCAAATGTAATATTATTTGGAATCAACATCAAGTGTATTCAAAAAATAGAATTCGAGTTCATGTAGTACAAATAGTTCATATCTATCTCTATAATAATCATGTGGTGTGTTATTAAGGTAATACACGAATGATGGTTGAAGTTGGCAACAATCATGATTGTAGATTCTTATTGAAATAGAGAAACGAATTCAAATTTGGTTCGAATTGTAGCGGTAGTATAGACATTTGGAATGCACTAAAATGTTGGTATGAGTAGGTTACATGCATTATACAGCAAGCAAAAAAATTATTTGGACATAACATGGATTCATACTCCCTCCTTCCATCTATATAGGGCGTTATGAGTTTTTTAAGACTTCCTTTGACTATTGACAAGATTAATAGTACATGACATGCACAATGTGAAAATTATATCATTGGAAGAACCTTTCACTGACGAATTTAAGGGTGTGCTTTGTGTAAGTTGCATGTCATATATTATTGCTCTAATATTTGGTCAAAGTTAGCATCAAAAAATGCATTAGGCCCTATATAGATGGAAGGAGGGAGTAGCTTTGAATAGCATTTGTATAGTAAAATGGGGCAAGACTCTCTCTTTGTGTGGTGTGAATAGTTTTATTTTTTCCTTTTCTTTTTGGTTGAGGGAAGTGCGAATTGATTTGGTACGTACAAGTACAATATTACTACACGTTAGGCTTGTCCCTAAAATTCAACCCGCGTCTTGTTATATCCCGAAAATTCAGATATCGTGCTCCCAAAACTGGCGCCTTCACAACCCGCACCTTGCAATCCCAAAATTACAACGCGCACGAAAACTCCCTCCAGCTGCCAAATCCCGACACGCGAAATCCCCCTTCTAACCCTGAGCCAAAATGGCCGCTAGTTCAAATCGGTGGGGGGTACTTTTGTAACACACCCTACATTTTGGACAACCGCGTCCCTAAGTCATGGTTCACCCCCTCCCATCGCCCCCTTTTCGCCATTCGAAATCCCAGGCTGCCATAACCTCTCCACTCTAGCCGCGAGACCCCACCCTCCTCTGTCTGCCACCTCACCGCTGCCCAGCCGGAGCCTCTTCCCCAACGACGTCATCCACCGCAACAGCTTGACGTCCCTCGTCCACCTCCCCGGATGAGGATCCGTCGTCCATCTCATCGTCCCGAGGGTTCAGCCGCCCCGTCCTCCACCTCCAAGGAGCTTCTCTGACGATCGCCTCATCTATCGCGGCTGCTCCATCCCCACAGCGCCGCCTTAACCTGCTCCACCGGAACCGCAACATCCTCACCGACTCCTCGGACGAAGCCGAGGCCTACTCGGCGCAACCAAAGAGGATGTACACTCATCGCATTGCACCTTCTCCTTAACTCGACCTCCCGGCGCTGACGGTGCTCCATCCCGCACCCCCATGGAGTGGCTACCTTGAAGCCGGCGCCACAGGTGACATCTCCACGGCAGCTCTCCCCCAGTGCGAGGCCCCTTCGGCGGCGGCGGCCATACCAGACGGATCTGCTACTGCTACTCCGGCTCTCGCTCACTCGCGCTGCTACTGCTCCGGCTCTCGCTCGATTGCTCGCTCGCCCAATTGCTGCTGCTGCTCTCCCCCTCGCTCGTGCTGCTGCTCTGCTCCGATTTAGCCACACTTCAGTCGACTGAATTGACTTGGTCAGTTGATTTTTCAGGGGTTGGGGGGCTCGCCGGAGTTAAGGAAGAACCACCTGCGGCGGGGACGGGGGCTCGCCGGAGAGGTACCCCACTATCTATCTTAGGGTTCAGGGTGGGGGCGGGGGCCTAGAGAGCTGGCCGGGGCGGCGGTGGGGAGTTGTTTCGGGGCGACGAGGCGGCGCTGGGTCCGGCGGTTCGGCTGGTGGTGGCTGCCGACCCAGGGGGGTGCAGGTTGAAGATGAACTGCAGGCCCTCCCTAAACTACATGTCAAGTGCCTCTCTGCTACCATTGCGTTCAGTTTCAACAGTAACATTCAGATTCCACAGTAAATTTTAGTTTCGATAGTTAAGTTTAGAGTCAACAGTTTTTACCTCATTTGTTGTAGTCAGGTGGTTTTTGGTGATGTAAATTTTACATCTATTTTACATCATCTATTGGAGATGCTATTAGAATCCCACTTGAGATTGACGATGTCTGTCTTGTGTTGCTTCAGCCTTGACGTCTTACGTCTCACCGGAGCTGCTCTAACAACAAAACGATCCATCACAACAGAGCAGTGCCCCGGACGCCGTCTACAGATTCCTCAGATCTTCCTCCACACCTCCGACAACCACATCTGCCTCAACTGCTTCAGCGAGCAACCCAATGATGCCGAGGTCTACACGGCTACGGCAAAGAGGTTGTACACTTGTTGCATCACTTATTACTATAAATTCATGTCGATCCATTAGGGCTATTTTGGTTCAACGGAAAAACATAGCAATAGGGAATTTTCCAATGGCACTCTACTATTCAATTATTCATGCATTTTGTTGAAAGGAATGAAGCAAAACATCCACCTAGACCTACTTTTCAAAATCCTATGCATGAAAACAAGACCAAGTGCATTAGTGGCAGAATAACAATCTAACTGTACACGCTTTCATATGGTTTCACTTTATTTTGGCCATGTTTCTTTGCATTCCTCTGCTCTTCCAATTCCTGTAAACCAAACACCCAAGTTGACAGAAATCCTGTGTTTACAAATGCTCTGTTTACCATGTGCATTCCTATCCTATTCCGGTGTTTTTCCTATCCCTGCGTTTTTAGAATCATGCAAGACAAATGAGCCCTTACAGAATTACTTCAGTTACAGGTTGGTGCCGAAGGGAACTTTGTGTGGTTTGTCCTGCTCCTGCCGCGACGTCGTCCACCTCACCTGAGCCGCTCCATCGATAGAAGTTTCCACCAAACCAGACATCACGACTCCTGACCGTCTTTCGCCACCTCAGATCTCCTTCCCTGTCGCCGGCACCCACCGTAATGGCATCACCATCATCGACTCAGCAGATGAACCGGAGGAGTACACGGGTCCACAAGAGAGGTCGCACTCTTTTGTTTCTGCTTATGTTATGCCTTGCTTAAAATTACCTGCTACTTTATCATCATGTTCACCTCTTGGACTCCAAGTCAGGTCCAAATTAATGTTCAAACTTGAGTTCTAAATTAGTTATGGGGCACATATCAAGGCAGCAATGAATAGTATGTATGTCTAATATCTAGTTCACCTAGGGTATGCCTATGTTGTTCATCTTGGGTGGGAAACAAATAGTAAAGCAACCATCATCTATCTTTTTATTAAATTAAAGCAATCATCAGCCTGCTATCATTATTTTTGGATCCATCCACTGGTTGTTACCATCACTCTAAATTTCTGCATGCTCTCCTTACATAATCTCACCATATATTTTTCGTATGCATGTCATATATTGTACACAGTCATGTTGAACATGTAGAGAAAAAGAGAAGAGTTTTGCGTGGAAATACAATGTCATGCATACATCGCTCCATGGTGGGTTCAATGGCAAACCCTCCCCACCCCTCTCCAGATTGTAATCCAGAGAAAGATATCTGTTCTAAGGAGGATTCAGACGCTGCTGACCACTCATATTTACCCCCCCCCCCCAAGGTGTTTGCTCTACCTTGGCATGATGACGTTAGTCATATCATGCATATGTTGCCTTGCAGTGCCTACTTTTGACATCATATATGTCATCTGCTTAGTTTAGACATGTTCTGTAATGCCACCTATTTAGTTTCTATAACATATATGGGAATTATGTGGTCTCATGTCTTTTAGCCAGCCATAATATATGTGAAATGTGCAATGCCATCCTGTTTAACCAGGCATCATATATTTGAATGATATCTTGCTCATCCTTTTCTTCATTACATTTCCATTTGTCGACAATGTTTGTACATTAAACTACTCTTCCTATGAATCAGCCATTTGGGTGGGAGATGGAAAAATCTGGAGTGAAAACAAGGCCTTCAGAGCAGACAGTGCTACCTGTCGAAGCAGATCTCTTGTTGGGTCCCGATAGCTCCTTAGAGATGGATTCAGAGACAGATGACCAGTCCTATTCCCCCACTGAGGTGTATGCTCTAACTTGGCACGGTTATACTGCTCATATCATGCATACAGTGTCTTGCATTGCATAGTTTAGACATCATATACACAATATTCAATACCATGTTCTTAGTTCAGACATCATATCGAATTCCCTCTGTTTAGCATATAAATCACATATGTGAATTAAATGATGTGATCCTGATTACTTAGATAACATGTAGGTGAATTATGTCATGCGATCCTGTTTAGTTATTCATCATATCTTTGAATTATGTTATGCTATGCTATCCAGTTTAGATAGACATCATATATGTGAAATTATGTCATGCTATCCGTTTTAGTTAAACAATATACATGTCAACTATTTCATGCCCTCTTTTTTCCACACTATCTATTGCATCTGTCTCTCGTACAATGTCTGTACATTCAACTATGTTTCCTGTTTATCAGCCATTTGAATTGGAGCGGGTGATGCCAGTATCTAGCGGACTAAAAACACGGTCTTCAAATAAATGCTACCTCTTGGTGGAGATAGCACCCTGGTTGTACATGCACAAGAACCAGCCCTACCACACATAACCCAAACTCTCACAGATTGTACCCCTACTGTGATGGACAGAGAACCAGCTTCACCCAATCTAACCCCAACCCCAGCCGATAGTAACCCAGTTCCTGTTGACACAACACCATCTCCACCACAGAGCTCCCAAACAAGAGCAGTTAGTAAGGCAGCCCCAGTGCCCAAAGGGCCAGTACTATTATGGCGAACCCCAACTCCACCAGTTAGTACGCCTATTCATGTGGAGGAAGCACAACCAGCTAGTTGTAGTTTAGCATCTATCGCATTTGATGTTGTTAAATCGTATGTGTGTATCTTCCCATCTCAGAAATTTTATACTAAATATGAAGGAAAATGTCAGTTGCAGGTGTTTGTCCAGGAGTTATGTGTAAGTAATGTTATTCATGGCAATTACTTTGCTTTGTCCCATACATCCTACCTCCATGATGGTTATAATATAGCAAATTTTCCCATTTTTCTCTATAGAGAAGGACAGATTTGGAAACTCAGGATGAGGTAACCTGTGCTAATACCTCTGCTATCTTCAAGAATGCTTGGTGGCAGTATTGAAATTACCTGAAGAAAGCGTACTTCATCGGCGAAGAAACTCATCAAATTCCCTTACGTTCTCCTTAGACACATTTACTGGACGATGACTGGGAACGCCTTGTTCTGTACTGGTCCCGAACCAAGAATGTGGTAAGGTCTATGAGCTCATTTTCTATTTTTAAGTATTATATTCTTGCGTCTTACTGTACTCTGTTCATGTAGAACAAGTGACTAAACCTGAAGAACAACTATTCTAATTTAAGATTCCATTGCTATCATAGTTCAAAAAAGCGTTAGGTGTTAATTGTGTGTTTTGCCACCGCCTTGCGCTTTACTGACCAAAGCGCATGCTTATGCACGATTAAGCATAGTTATGCGCAATGCGTTTTGCCAACGCCTAGAGCCTAGGCGCGCTTAAGCGCTCGCTTAGGCGCGCCTTTTTAACTATGATTGCTTTGCTCTTGTATCACTGTATTTACTCATACAAACTTATTTTTAAATTGAAGGATCCAATCGAAACTCCAATGGCACAACAGGTATGTTCACGCATGTTTCTTTAACAGGGTTGCTCTTATCAATAGCTCTGTTGATTTCAATTTTAATTGTGTATACAGTTGACTTTCATATCATGCACATTACTAGCATCACAACAGAGCCAATAGTGTTGTTGTACATGTAGACCCGTGGTACCCATCTGAAATCTTGTTTTGCCGTGTAGTTTCCCATGCTTTGTATTCTTTCAATACTACTTTGTCTTGAACTGATATGATTTGAACCGTGTCTCTATTTTGATTTGGCAAGACAATGCAGTGACCATAGGACATAGATATATGTTTGTTTGATGCTTTTATTATGTACTAGTACTTGGCAATAGAAGACTTGGTAGTTTAATCATGTCCACCTTACTAATTAACTGGTTCACCGAAATGAGTTTCATATACTAGTACATGCTAAACTTGTTATGTGTCTGCTTGTTTCTTCTTTTAGAATGCTGACAGAATATTGGGAAGAGTGCCTTATTAAGTAAAGGTAAAGGAAGTAATGTAGATAAGGTTCAAGATAGTGACACATCCTTGTTGGTCTCCAACAAAGCTAATAAAATAGCTAAGGAAGACAATCTTGAAGACAGCGAGACAACCCCAAAGTCCTGTCTTGGTTTAGTGTTCGAGTTACTGGCCACTACCGCTTGAACAAGCTATTCAAACTCATTGTCTGAATCAGTTCGGTTTCTTGAGTCTCAACTACAAGCTGAAAGACATCGATCAGCTGTGTTGCGATAAGAAGTGGAAGGACTGCGGAAGTCCCTGGAGCATTCAGATGCATACTTTCTGGTGCAACAGCAAGTGTTGGAGGATTTTAGCGCCAAACAGGACAAAGCTAATAAGCTTGCTAAGCTTATTGCCAGCATGGTGGATACCCAGGATAACGTTTCTTGAGCTCTTCTAAAGTTGTTTCAGTTATGCTCTTGTTTTGCTGCCGCGTTTATTTGCACTGGTGGCCCATTTTGACGGCCAGTGTATGTAATATGCTGCTTTGTTCCCTATATTTGCACTGGTGGCGAACTTTGATGCCCAGTGGATGTAATATGTGTAATAGAGGTAATAGGCTAGCGTTAATTGCTTGCTTATTTATTTCCTTATTGTCTTGTTTAGTTGTTTGCTTGTAGTCACTGCAGTTCTTTTTCTGTGTTTTTCTAGTGGCCACAATAGCCTAATTTTGTTAACTAAGCCAAAATAATCATGGCAACACACGGACTGTTGTAACCATGGGCCTCCTGCGGGCCGTATGATCCATGGGCCTTCTTCGGGCCGTAGGATCCATTGGCCTTCTATACGGGCCATAGGATCCATTGGCCTTCCATACGGGCTGTCACGACCGGTTTTCCGGGTAATAAATTTCCAGAAAAGACCGTCGTGCTCATCAGCCCCAGGATTACTGTTAGCTGATGAGGCTCCAACTTGATACAGAAATTCCAAGCAAAATACAAAATATGTAGTACAAGACCATTCTGGCCTGTGAGTACAACAAATGGTTTCTAGTGGTTGATGGCGGAAGCGGGTTGTGAAACATCAGTGTCTATGGGACTCCATTTCCCACGGGAACAGCTGACCAGGTTAATTCCTATCTTCGCGAGGCTGCTATCTCCATTGTGTGGGTTCCGGGGCTGGCATCGCGTCGCTCCTCTCCGTGCAAGAAAATCTGGCCAAGACAATAGCCAGGGACAAGCCAGTGAGTACTTTGAATGTACTCGCAAACATTATGAACACAGGTACAATATAACAATGATGTGCTAAAAATATTTTATGCTCATGACGTCAGTCAAAAAATATATTAAATCTCGGATGCGTGCAAGCATGTTATTTATAGAATTGCAATGACTTAGTAGTATAAAAATTGTATGAAATAAATAACAAGCAATGCCACAGTCGGGCGTCTTAGCGACACCACACAAAGGGCTTTAAAAGAAATGCCACAGTCGGGCGTCTGAGCGACACCACATAAAGGGCTTTAAAAGAAATGCCACAGTCGGGCGTCTGAGCGACACCACATAAAGGGCTTTAAAAGAAATGCCACAGTCGGGCGTCTGAGTGACACCACATAAAGGGCTTTAAAAGGAATGCCACAGTCGGGCGTCTGAGCGACACCACATAAAGGGCTTTAAAAAAAATGCCACAGTCGGGCGTCTGAGCGACACCACATAAAGGGCTTTAAAAGAAACAATCAAAGTGAATATCCCGGAGGTAGAACCATCCCAGAGATACACGATAATAACAACAATATCATGGGTTAGTCAAATAATAATAATCATAGTTATCACTAGTCACAAGTAGTAATTCCATTTCTGGATTAATAGTTTCACCCGGTGGTCGAGGGGTTGCTGGGGAAGGAGTAAATCGCTGGCGGCGAGCTCCGCGGCGAAGGGAAGCTTCGGTGACAAAGTGAGTTTGTGGTGGCAATGGCTCCCGATCAAGATCAAGCAGGGGAACGAGTTCACGGGAGGATGAGATGGTTCCTGGTGAAGAGAACGGAGAGGGGGAAGCTCTGGTTGCGCCGAATGGAGCCGGGAGGCGGCGGTGGCCGAACTGACCGGAGAGGTTGAAGAAGACTTGCTCCCTTCCAATTGGTGACGATGGGGGCGCTAGTGAGACGGCATGAGGCTACCTGAGGGCTTGGAGACGCTCGGGGCTTCCCTTTTATAGCGTGGCAAGGTGGTTCCGCGGCGGCCGTGGATAAGCTCTCCGGCGAACCGACATTCTGTAGCTAGGGCGACGTGGCGGCGACGAGGGCTAGCAGACACGCTTGCGGATGAGCTCGCACTGCTCCAAGGGCCAGGTGGCGAGCGGGCGAGGCTTGGGCGGCGCTGAACGGCGCAGGGCTGTTGGGCGGCGGCGGCGGCTAGCGCTTGGCCTGCCGGGCGCGGCGGGGGCTGCTTGGCATGTAGCAGAGAGAAAGGGAGTGCGCGGCAAGGTTCTGCAGAGCGGGCCAAAGCCGTGGGGGCCAGCGTGTCGGCTCGGGCGCGCGGCTGCAATACGCGCGCTCTGGGCGCGTCCAGTGCACGCACTGGGTGTGCTCGACAAAATGCCAGAGCATGCTACAGAGCTTGGTTGAGACTGGCAATTAACAGACCTAGGTTAGGAGGAACGGGGAGTCTAGTGGACATGCTGGTTTGATCAGAGGTGCAAGGTCACAATGCAAGGACAAAAACATGTCAAAACTGGCCATGCATACCAGGTGTTTGACAAAATGCCAAGGGCACTTAGGCATTTCTTGGAGTGGCTAAAATCTCCAGATCAGTGTCTCTGTGGATGAAAGAGAGAGTGGTGATGTTAGTTGGACAAAAGAAGAAACTTGTTAGTGCAAGTTTTACAAAACTTCAATTCTGGACAGGAAATAAATGACATTATTCCATGAACCAAAAATGATCTAAATGGTGCATGCTCCTGGACTTAAGGGTTTAACATGGGGGACTACAAGTAGGAGAAATAGTTAAGGGTATAGGAGCAACTAAAATGGTGGTTGCTGTACAAATCCTCAAGTTGGTCCAGAATGGAAATGAGGTTGATTCACTCAAATTTTTCAAAGAACATAATTAGTTTTTTTGCACAAAGAGGGATAACAGGCTCCTACTGACCTCCCTTAATTTTGGTAGAAGTTTTAAAGAAATATTTAAATAGGTTGTAGTGTAAAATGCACTCTGGACCAGAGAAGAAAAATTGAGAGTAGGGCTCAAAATATTTCATGAAGGAAATATATTTTTGCATAAAAGTTATTTAAAAACATCACATGACATCTCCAAATTTTTGTGGAAATTTTAAGTGAGTCCATCAAATGGTTGTAGTTCAAATATGGCCATTTAACCTTAAAAAAACTATTTTCAAGAAAGAATAAGGATCAAGCAATTAATTATTTAATTAGTTATACTGATAAAAGTAAAGTTTTTCTTGAGAGGTTAAATAAGTCTAACAACATATTTGAAAAGTTTTCTCTTTGGGAAAAACTTATCATAACAGGGACGGAAATGATTTAAAAAAATCAAAATGGAGCTCAGAAATCCAAAGTTTTAATTCCTGGAAAAAAAATTAATTTAATAAAACAAGGCCAAAATTTTGGGGTGTCACAATACTATCCCCCTTAAGAAAAATCTCGTCCTTGACATTTGCTGAAAGCGGTGTTAAGAGAATATTTACGCAATAAAGATGTAGCTACAGTGAGAGGGCAATAAGTGGTGAAAAACCACCGTGTGAAAACTGGTGCTGCGCGGAAAAGTCTACGGTCCGAGACAAAAACGGGCGATTTCTACGCTGGATATAAATTTAGGATAACTCCTAAATTTAGATATACGCTGATCGCACCCGAGAGCATAGTGCTCTCTCTGGCTGACAGGTGGACCCGGGGTCCACTGTCAGTCTCCTCTTCTTCTCCCTCTGGACCTTTCTTCCTCCTCTCTCCCGCGCGCTTTCTCCACCGGCGACGCCTAGTGTGTAGGGCATCTAGGCCGTACCGTGGTAGTGCGCGGCGTGCTAGCTGCTGGTGCAGCGTGCACTCACCTCGCGGGCCAGTGCGCTATCGGCACTGCTCGTGGATTCGACTCCGAACACCGGCGATCGGCGACGAGCGGCGTTGGTGGACTTCGCCCACCGTACACCGAGTTCGAGCTATAAAAACGGCCGGGGTGCCTCTCTCTTCCTCCTTACACCTGGCCTCACTTCTCCTCCTCCTTATTTCTCCGTAACTGCTTACAGAAGCTCGGTCGAGGCTCTAATGGCGGAGGCGATGCCGGACTTGTTTGTGATCCTGATATGCGGAGGGCTGGCGACACTGCTGGGGCTCTCTGTGCTCCTGTGCGCGATCATCTTCGACGAGTATCGCGATGCTGCGGCTCGGGTGTTGGCTCTCCGCGGTGGTGGTGATCATGAGGAGTAGATGAAGTATGTCGGGTGCTAACTGTTGTTAGGGGGTGATTAGCTGGATGTAACACCGTTGCAAAGTTTTGCAAACAGTGTATGTGTCCGTATGATTATGGCTGTGAGTCTGCTCGTGGTGCTGAGTGAAATTAAATAATCCACATCGTGAGAAAGTGTAGATGTAGCGACTCAGGGAAAAGAAAATCTCACTCCAGTGTTTCGCGAGGGGAAAACAGTTACTCTAAAGGAGCGTAAACCACAACAAAACTACACACATGAGCAGAAGCCAAATAATTGACTTGCCGTACAAACTCAGGGTATCACGCATAAGTCACATACATAAATAAATGCTGCAAGGAACAAATACAATAGTGACGTCTAAAATGAAAACGGTAACTGGACGGGGTCCTGATAAAATGTCTCTGGTAAAGGAATACACTCCTCTTCTATTGGAGGAAGTGGATTGACCAGTCGATGTATGCGTCTCTCCGGGTCGGGTCTCAGTGGTCTGCCGATGGCAATCTAAGGATTTAAATCTGCGAGGCTCTGGAGATAATCCATCACTCGCTGGTTTAAATGCTCTTGAGCAATGATGTACTGGATAAGGTTGGCCAGAACTGGGTCTCTCTCAATCCGCCCACCGGGAAAAGACGTTATTTCTCCGGGTGCTGCACGACTTGGAAAGTAATAATATCCTCGTTCGCGGGCATAGGGTACTGCGGATCGAAGACGAGCAATCGCTTCTTTCGCAGCAGCTTCTATGGCCAAGTGTGGGGTTGGCATAGATTTCCCCACGAAGGAAACTTCTATTGGATCTTGGTTGGGGTCTACAGGAGGAATGTGTACTGCTGCCCAATATTCCGAGGTGGATGGGGTGATCCTTGATTTGAACAGCTCGTACTGGGGTGGCTGGGTAGAACCCATGGTACTGCGGGTAAAATCCCACAATAATTTGACAAAGCTACCTGGGGTTGCATCTGGGGTTCTCAGACGAATGCTGGGGTTCGGCATGACAGGAAGAAGCGTGAGTGTTGTGCGCAAAGTGAGGGTTGTTGGGTAAGGTCACAAGGTGGCCTTTATATAGCAATGGAGCCGGATCGTTTTACCGTGGTGAAAAGTAATAAATTTGCCAGCTTGGCTCCAAAGGTCAGGTCAGTGTCAGAGATACACATATCTCATAAAGAGATGTGTTACTGTGGTTGTTGTCGGGCTGGTTTTGGTAGTTGTGCCCGGAAGAATATGCAGCTATGCGCTGACCAAACATGCAAGGCTATTATTAAAACAGAGGCACAAAGACAGGCTGCGTTAATATATGCGGTCGCATGATTACAAAGCGAGGATACATTAAAACTTGGTACTACTCATACGGCTCAGTCTACCTCGTTTATGTCTAAACGGGCGTGCCTGGCGGATGTCGAGGCTTCTCCACGTGTCTCTCTGCCGGAATTAGTCGGAGATGGCGGAGGAACTGCAGGGTCGGGGTAGTGAGAATGACCATTGCGGGGATTGTTGGCCACAACCCCGTTGGAGTGTGCTCCCAATATGCTACGAAGCACTTCTGGGGTTATCGCAGCACCTTGGCCGATGGCTGGGGCAGATCTCGGGGTCTCGATTGGTTGTCCAAACAGCACGACCGGGTTGTTGGTGTTGGGCTCGTTTTCTTCTCTCGCCGGGGCTCGACGAACCAGCTCTCCACAAGCTGCTATTAGATCAATGGTGAGCTGGTCGAACAGTGCCTCTAGTGCACTTACATAGCGCACTAGGTGCAACAATGCGGGGTCCGTCTCGTGGTCTCCCTTGGCGACTTGGGGTGGTCTACCATACCCTTCTCGTCTGGGGTAGTAGTGGAACAGGCGACAGTTAACTCTGGGCGACAAGTGCCTGAGATGAACTGTAGCCTCTCGAGCGGCTAGCTGGATGGCTTGTGGCTCAAAGGAAGTTGTTCTTCCGGTGAACCGGTAGGGGCGCTCGGGTGCTAGACTCCTACCGTAAATGTGCACAGTGGCCCAGAATTGGCGGTCTTCACCGCTCATGGGTCCTTGATACACAACATATTCTGGTGGCTCCTCTAACGCATAGGCACGACGGGTGAGGTTTGCGAGGATGGTCACAAAACCTCCAAGGTTGGTTGCGGTGGTTTCGTTGTGCACTATAGGTCCAGGCATTGTGGCTCGGTTTGGGGGTAGCGGCTGTGCTGTGCTGGGTTGAGGCTAGCGCGCCCTTTTTATAGGGAAAAGGGGACAGAATCTTCCTTCGCACGCTTGCGAGAAAAGACTATTTAGGGGCCGGTCACTGGCGCATGAGTGACAGGTTAGGTTGATAGGTTGGGCACCGACTGCCAAAAGTGTTGGGTCACTGTGTGGCTATCTTGCACGAGAAGCTTGGCTGGGGTTTGGTTAAGGTCTGGTGGGTTGGTTTGCCTAGTTTATTGACCTGGCTAGGATAGGATTAGCCAATGGTCAGCCTGGCTCTGATACCAAGCCTGTCACGACCGGTTTTCCGGGTAATAAATTTCCAGAAAAGACCGTCGTGCTCATCAGCCCCAGGATTACTGTTAGCTGATGAGGCTCCAACTTGATACAGAAATTCCAAGCAAAATACAAAATATGTAGTACAAGACCATTCTGGCCTGTGAGTACAACAAATGGTTTCTAGTGGTTGATGGCGGAAGCGGGTTGTGAAACATCAGTGTCTATGGGACTCCATTTCCCACGGGAACAGCTGACCAGGTTAATTCCTATCTTCGCGAGGCTGCTATCTCCATTGTGTGGGTTCCGGGGCTGGCATCGCGTCGCTCCTCTCCGTGCAAGAAAATCTGGCCAAGACAATAGCCAGGGACAAGCCAGTGAGTACTTTGAATGTACTCGCAAACATTATGAACACATGTACAATATAACAATGATGTGCTAAAAATATTTTATGCTCATGACGTCAGTCAAAAAATATATTAAATCTCGGATGCGTGCAAGCATGTTATTTATAGAATTGCAATGACTTAGTAGTATAAAAATTGTATGAAATAAATAACAAGCAATGCCACAGTCGGGCGTCTTAGCGACACCACACAAAGGGCTTTAAAAGAAATGCCACAGTCGGGCGTCTGAGCGACACCACATAAAGGGCTTTAAAAGAAATGCCACAGTCGGGCGTCTGAGCGACACCACATAAAGGGCTTTAAAAGAAATGCCACAGTCGGGCGTCTGAGCGACACCACATAAAGGGCTTTAAAAGGAATGCCACAGTCGGGCGTCTGAGCGACACCACATAAAGGGCTTTAAAAAAATGCCACAGTCGGGCGTCTGAGCGACCCCACATAAAGGGCTTTAAAAGAAACAATCAAAGTGAATATCCCGGAGGTAGAACCATCCCAGAGATACACGATAATAACAATAATATCATGGGTTAGTCAAATAATAATAATCATAGTTATCACAGTCACAAGTAGTAATTCCATTTCTGGATTAATAGTTTCACCTCCGAAGACCGACACTAAGACCGATACTTGACCCATCCCAGACTGTAATCCTTAACCATGGACACGGCTATTCGAATAAGTTTATTCTCTGCAGAGGGTGTACTCTTTACCCACGAGTAACGGATTTCTTTAGTCCATCGGGACTAATTCCATCTACGGTCTTTTTGTTGAAAACACACCTAACTTGCACACACCAGCTTATCACACACGTGTCTGGAATCACCCACGACACCTGTTAAGCAAACTCTAAGTGGGGAGGCTACAACCTCGCGTAGCATGGGATCAAATTTATATCGCGCGCTCTAAGGGGTGGCCTCCCCTCTCGGTCCCAACCGGAAACACCCATGCTCCCGGACCAGGTGGCCTGCCTACCAGTTACAACCAGTATCTTCCACCATGGCCTCTCTGTACGGTGTGTGCTAGAAAGAGGTTGACAACTTACTGAACCGTACTCTACTTGCTGTAGAGACGAGTGGTAGTACGAAACAAGTATGGGGGTTACTGGAACAAGACTCGATCTACGGTCGACTCAGGAGGTTTAAGTATTCCCTGCATGATTAGTATAACGAATATATTTCAATCAATACAATCAACACTCATTATATCTTACCATGCCATACCGGACATAACCGTCCCGACGGTGACCGGCGACAAACTCATGCCTACCCAAGGCAGAGGTTTTCCCGGTTCCTACCGGTATGCATGCAAGGCACATGAGGATGATTATCATCACAAGTGTGTTCATTTCCAACAGCATGGAAATCAATAACATGCACCCATGCATATGATCATATCACATGAAATAACAAGTCCTTCGAAATGCGGTGGTGTTATAAATGCATCAATGATTACTCCAAAAATTATTATGCCGGGTTCAGAATGCTTGCCTTCAATGTGTGGAAAGGCAGGGTGCTCTCCAAACTTTTGAAAGTTTTCTTCTCTTTCCCCAAAATCCTATTTGAAAATATATTTGAATTAACACATATTTCAAAAACAGAACCAAAAAGTTGTTTGAAATTTTTTTAAATAAATCTTAAAATAAACTAGATCAAATGTGAAGAAGGTAGGAAAAAGAATCAACTCATTTGGACTTATATTTAAAAAGTTATAGCTAGTCAAAGTTCTGGTCAATATCTGTTTTTAAAATTAAAACAGAAAAGAAAACGTTTGAAGAGATTACGCTTTCGCGCAGAGAAGATGTATTACGGGTATGACGCCTCCACTTACTCCAGCGTGGACGGCGTGGGGTCGCTGACAGTGGGTCCAGGGGCCCACTGGTCAGGTTTGACCAGTCGCCGTGCGTCGTCTCCCTCCTCTGCCCGAGCGGAGCGGGGCTCCGGCGATCGTCGCCGGCGTTTGGCTGTTCCTCGCGGGCCCCCGAGGGTGGGGATGGATCCGCACGGCTGGGGCGTTTCTCCCGGTGGTCGAGGGATTGCTGGGGAAGGAGTAAATCGCCGGCGGCGAGCTCCGCGGCGAAGGGAAGCTTCGGTGACAAAGTGAGTTTGTGGTGGCGATGGCTCCCGATCAAGATCAAGCAGGGGAACGAGTTCACGGGAGGATGAGATGGTTCCTGGTGAAGAGAACGGAGAGGGGGAAGCTCTGGTTGCGCTGAATGGAGCCGGGAGGCGGCGGTGGCCGAACTGACCGGAGAGGTTGAAGAAGACCTGCTCCCTTCCAATTGGTGACGATGGGGGCGCTAGTGAGACGGCATGAGGCTACCTGAGGGCTTGGAGACGCTCGGGGCTTCCCTTTTATAGCGTGGCAAGGTGGTTCCGCGGCGGCCGTGGATAAGCTCTCCGGCGAACCGACGTTCTGTAGCTAGGGCGACGTGGCGGCGACGAGGGCTAGCAGACACGCTTGCGGATGAGCTCGCACTGCTCCAAGGGCCAGGTGGCGAGCGGGCGAGGCTTGGGCGGCGCTGAACGGCGCAGGGCTGTTGGGCGGCGGCGGCGGCTAGCGCTTGGCTTGCCGGGCGCGGCGGGGGCTGCTTGGCGTGTAGCGGAGAGAAAGGGAGTGCGCGGCAAGGTTCTGCAGAGCGGGCCAAAGCCGTGGGGGCCAGCGTGTCGGCTCGGGCGCGCGACTGCAATACGCGCGCTCTGGGCGCGTCCAGTGCATGCACTGGGTGTGCTCGACAAAATGCCAGAGCATGCTACAGAGCTTGGTTGAGACTGGCAATTAACACACCTAGGTTAGGAGGAACGGGGAGTCTAGTGGACATGCTGGTTTGATCAGAGGTGCAAGGTCACAATGCAAGGACAAAAACATGTCAAAACTGGCCATGCATACCAGGTGTTTGACAAAATGCCAAGGGCACTTAGGCATTTCTTAGAGTGGCTAAAATCTCCAGATCAGTGTCTCTGTGGATGAAAGAGAGAGTGGTGATGTTAGTTGGACAAAAGAAGAAACTTGTTAGTGCAAGTTTTACAAAACTTCAATTCTGGACAGGAAATAAATGACATTATTCCATGAACCAAAAATGATCTAAATGGTGCATGCTCCTGGACTTAAGGGTTTAACATGGGGGACTACAAGTAGGAGAAATAGTTAAGGGTATAGGAGCAACTAAAATGGTGGTTGCTGTACAAATCCTCAAGTTGGTCCAGAATGGAAATGAGGTTGATTCACTCAAATTTTTCAAAGAACATAATTAGTTTTTTTGCACAAAGAGGGATAACAGGCTCCTACTGACCTCCCTTAATTTTGGTAGAAGTTTTAAAAAAATATTTAAATAGGTTGTAGTGTAAAATGCACTCTGGACCAGAGAAGAAAAATTGAGAGTAGGGCTCAAAATATTTCATGAAGGAAATATATTTTTGCATAAAAGTTATTTAAAAACATCACATGACATCTCCAAATTTTTGTGGAAATTTTAAGTGAGTCCATCAAATGGTTGTAGTTCAAATATGGCCATTTAACCTTAAAAAAAACTATTTTCAAGAAAGAATAAGGATCAAGCAATTAATTATTTAATTAGTTATACTGATAAAAGTAAAGTTTTTCTTGAGAGGTTAAATAAGTCTAACAACATATTTGAAAAGTTTTCTCTTTGGGAAAAACTTATCATAACAGGGACGGAAATGATTTAAAAAAATCAAAATGGAGCTCAGAAATCCAAAGTTTTAATTCCTGGAAAAAAAATATTTTAATTTAATAAAACAAGGCCAAAATTTTGGGGTGTCACACGGGCCTTAGATCCATGGCCCTTCTACGGGCCGTAGGGTCCATGGGCCTTCTACGGACCATACGATCCATGGGCCTTCTACGGGCCGTACGATCCATGGGCCTCATATGGGCTGTAGGATCCATGGGCCTTCTATGGGGCATATCATCATTTCGCCAATCATGGGTCATACTATTCATGGACCATAACGGGCCGTTAATTGGCCGTATTTGATAACTCTATGAAAATAGCCCAAAGGTTTTTTTTAACATGAAAACGGCCCAACGAATTAACGGTCCACAAACGGGTCGACTGTAACGCCGGGCGGAATTTGGCCCACAAACAGAAAATGACAGTAACGGGCCATATGTAACTAAATGCTGCAAATGAGCCCAAGAATCAACGGGCCCTAAGAAGGCCGAAAGATAACTTGGGCTGGAAACGGCCCAATGGAATAACGGGTCATTAATGGGTATAAAGTGATACACTATTCATTACGGGCCAGTTTCACCACGGGCCGTTAATGGGCCAAGAGTTACAAAGGGCCTCATATGGGCCGAAAGAAGTCATGGGCCACACATGGGCCGGAAGTTAAAATGGGCTGGAATCATATTGGACGGCCTAGATGACGCTACTGGGCCTAATTCGGAGAGGTCGTAATGGGCCCTAGGTTAGCGGGTTGTAAATGGGCTATATGTGAACAGGCCGTTAACAGGCTTTCCTTGGGCCGGCCTGCCACCTTTTGACCAAGTCAAACGGGCCGGCCTTTTCACAGGAATGGGCCTCTGTTGGGCCATGCCACGTGTCGCCGTATCATAGGTGCCTTCGGTCCAATGAGTGGATGACATCTGACCCAACGGTGAGCCGACACGTGTTTCCTCCAGCCAATGATGATTTTACACGTGGAAAATTCCCATTGGTCGGGGCTGTTAACGGGTTATCGGATCCAAAACCGGACCCAATAGCTTAACGGCGTTCTATTACGGTGGATGCCATGTGTCGGTCACCCTTGACGAAAGCACTTCTATGACATGTGATTTATCATCATGGAAGTGGACACTTCCGTGATGATAATTTTGGTAATGTCATGGAACACTTCTACGACAGCATAGGTATGACTATCTTGATTCTGTCATAAAATCGTGATGGATGTACATGCATGACAAAAAACGCGACCTACTGTGACAAACACGTATCATCACGGAAGTATATTTTTTGTAGTGCCTACTGGTTTGAGAACTATGTAGACATGACCGAGACACATCTCCGGTCAATAACCAATAGCGGAACCTAGATGCTCATATTGGTTCCTACATATTCTACGAAGATCTTTATCGGTCAAACCGCATAACAACATACATTGTTCCCTTTGTCATGGGTATGTTACTTGCCCGAGATTCGATCGTTGGTATCATCATACCTAGTTCAACCTCATTACCGGTAAGTCTCTTTACTCATTCCGTAATACTTCATCCCGCAACTAACTCATTAGTCACAATTCTTGCAAGGCTTATAGTGATGAGTATTACCGAGAAAGCCCAGAGATACCTCTCCGAAACACGGAGTGACAAATCCTAATCTCAATCTATGCCAACCCAACAAACACCTTCGGAGACACCTGTAGAGCACCGTTATAATCACCCATTTATGTTGTGACGTTTGGTAGCACACAAAGTGTTCCTCTGGTATTCGGGAGTTGCATAATCTCATAGTCCGAGGAACTTGTATAAGTCATGAAGAAAGCAGTAGCAATGAAACGGTCACGATCATAATGCTAAGCTAACGGATTGGTCATGCCCATCACATCATTCTCCTAATGATGTGATCCCATTCATAAAATGACAACACATGCCTATGGTTAGGAAACATAACCATCTTTGATTAACGAGCTAGTCAAGTAGAGGCATACTAGGGACAATATGTTTTGTCTATGTATCCACACATGTACTAAGTTTTCGGTTAACACAATTCTAGCATGAATAGTAAAAATTTGTCATGAAATAAGGAAATAAATAATAACTTTATTATTGCCTCTAGGGCATATTTCCTTCATATATATATATGAAAACTTGGTCAATTTTTTGTAGTAGATGATGATGATGATGATGATGATGATGATGATGATGATGATGATGATATGATGATATATGAAAACTTGGTCAATTTATTCTGTTGTAATTTTTTTCAATGAATTTTTTCTGTTAAAACTCATATTAAGTTTGTTAGATGAACATATCAAGTGTTGTATTTTCTCTTGAAACGTATCCCCGATAACTTCGACATGAGGGGGGATGTTGATCAACCCCCTCTCGCCCGACCAAATTTACGAAGTTCAAAGTTACTAAATTTACTCTCGGTCCACTCGCCCGACAAACTCTCGAGGCCACCCAAACACTAGAAGAAAGAGCGTTGTCGATCTCCTACCCCCTCCCGCCCCTACTTGATAAACTCTCGGGGCCACCTAAACCCTAGAAGAAAAAGCGTTGTCGATCTCTCAAGGCCACCCAAACCCTAGAAAAAAATCAGTGTCGATCTCCTACCCCCTCCCGCCCCTTGTTGTGATATTAGCTAGGTCTATGTTTGCCACAAATATATCCATCTCTCATGTTTGTATATTGCCATGTTGTAATATTTATAGAAACTATGGACAGAGACTTAGAACAAGAATAGTTTTTCGGGAATATAATCTGCGACGAACGTGATGTCTTGTCGTTTCTAATGACACCGATGGTCAGGAAGGAGAGGATGATGGCTCCGGTGATCCAACAATGGAGGAGGAAGGAGATCATGATGGCTGCAGTGACCAAATGGCAGAGGAAGAAGACCATGGTGACGGCTTTGGTGACCGAACGGAGGAGGGAGCTGTTGCAAAGTATGGCGAGGTATATATATTAATTAAGCATGTGCTGACTTGATGGATTAATTGTTTTGGTATGTACATATATTAACACTTCTTTCTTCTTTTACAGCCCTCCGGATCGAGCCAAACTTCCATAAGGAGGCGAGGCCCGAATAAAAGGTTGCGCCTGGATGAAAGGTTCACGATCACAACAATCGCGGGCGATGGCCTACCGATTGAACCCAAGCGGACGAAGGACACATTTGTTATTCAGTGCGGAGCTATTGTTAGGGACAGCATACCGATCAGCGTCAAGCAATGTAATAAGAGTAAGGACCACCCTGAAGTTTCTTAGGTCCAGGATAGACAGAAAGCTGATCTTTGGACCGCTGATGGCAAATTTCACCCTACCACCAGGGGAGGATCCAAATAAGCCAGTTATAGAGCCGAAGGTCAAGGCATTTGCTCTTAAGAAGATGGCAGATCTATTCAGGAACTAGAAGAAAGAGCTGAACACAAAGTTTGTCGAGCAAGGGAAGACCCCAGAATTCAAGGGCCGATATGAGAAGATAAGAGATCACTGGGCCGCATTTGTGGCAAACAATATGTCAGAGAAGGGTAAGCAAAGGTCAGAGCCAAACAAGAAAAATGTTGCAAATAAGAAGTATCACCATCACACGGGGTCAGGTGGCTACTAAAGAGCCCGCCGTTGTGGGACAAAGCTGAGAAAGACCTGCTTGCTAAAGGGGTCCAACCAGCGACATTGAATTGGCCAGACCATTCAAGGACTTGGTTCTTCGAGGTTGGGGGAACTTTGGACCCAGAAACAGGGGAGTCGTTGGACGGACGAGCAACTTGCAATACCCATCAAGAAGCTTCTAAAATCTATCAGCGCAGTGCATAAAAGGATGTTCATTCCCAACAGAGAGAAGGACGAGCTGACTGAGGCCCTCGGGAATGCCGAGCACCCTGGATGAACACGAGGAACACCAGGCTCCATTCCGTGGGTGGTTGGGTTTCTCGGCGTAGGCGGTTACAGAAGCTGAGAGAGAAAGAGGAAAGCGAAGGTGAGCAAAATGCAGAAGATCAATGCAAGAATAGTGAAGCTAGAGGAACTTGCAGCTGCCGGCCAACCATCTCAGCGGCACGAAGATCCTGCCCCAGAAGCTAACCCACCATCTCAGCGGAGAAGCAGCGTGGCTTCCACGGAGCTCGTTCAGCCTGATTTCACGGCTCCTCGCTACCACGTGGATACTATCACGGAGGCTCAACATTGCGAGCTTATGAAGAAATGGTAGAACCTGACTTTGAAGGCGGCTGCCAGCTCTGTTGCACCTCCTCTAGCTGACGGAACTTTTCACTGTCGTCCGATTCCACATGGCTATGCTGTTGTGATGGTGGATGAAATAATAGAGGGATTTGAGGAGTTGGAGCTTGACCACCCTACAGGTGAAGGGGAGAATCAGCTGGTTTATTCTTTGAGGACATGTCTATGGTGGAAGGAGTACATCATGCTTCCAAACTGGACGCCTCCTCCTCCGGCAAGTGATCAGGGCACTCCACCTCCTCCGGTGTGTGACGGCACTCCGGCTCCTCCTCCGCCTCCTTCGACGAGCACTCCGCCTCCTCCAGCGCATGAGGTCACTCCAGCTCCTCGTCTACCTCCTCCGGCGTGTCAGTGGACTCCGCCACGTCAGCAACGGTGGAAGAGAGACACTGCCGCTTCAGCGGCTAGTAGTACAAGCAGAGGCGGGAAGCAATTCAAATACGATCCATATCTCAAGGCTCTGGAAAAGTTACCATACGAGAGGACCGACAAGGAAAATGATGACATCTGTCGTGCCCAAGTGAGGGACCATTTTGCACGGAAACCTCCACCTGCGAAGGAAACATTAGATCAGGTGAAAGTGAAGCGCACTCTGGATGCCCTTAGGCGACCACCACCGCCTCCATTGCAATCCAACTATGAGCACATTATTGAAAGGACATATAAGGAAGCGGAGCGGTCAAGAAGTACTTCAAGTGATGCAAGGTTAGTAGAATGAAGAAGTGGGAAAAAAATCCCCAGCCCGGCGAACAGGCGAACCAATCATGCCTCTCGCTCAAGGTGTCTAGCGATATCGTTGCTAATCATCTGAGGATGGTGCCCGGTACCGATCATGCTGATTACCTGAGCGATGATGTAGAGTTTGAAATAATGGAGGTGGACACCTTTAGTTACGAGCATGGGAAGCCTCTCGTCAAACCTGATCATCCTCCTCTATCAATGATGATGCGAAGATTGCATGAATGGTACATGAAAACCTGCAGCGAGTCTGGGAAGAATAGTTTCATGCTGAGAATTAAAAGGGAGCACGACCTCGTTGGAACTGAGCTGTTGCCTGTTGAATTTGTGGAGTTATTCTAGTTATACAATCAAATGGCCCTCGACAAACAACTCGTGACTTGCTACTATCTGTAAGTATTACTTCTATAATTAAGTCTCTATATATAGCTCAGCTCTTTCATTGCATGTATATATAATTATCCTCACTATATTATGCAGATTGAAGATCGTCGAATGTAGAAAAACACAAATCTATGACATTGGGTTCATTAACCCAAATACCATAAATGAATGGTTGGTTAAAAACAGAGTCTCTGATACCGAGGACAACTTGCTACAATCCTTGCTTCTAAATCAAAACAAAGAGAAAATACTCTTTCCTTACAACTTCAAGTGAGTGTTACTGTCTTGTGCATATTCGGTTTCCCTTACTCGAGGTTATAGTAATGTAATTGATGAGTTATGCATGCATGCGTGCACAGATTCCACTTTATCATGCTAGAGATTAAGCTTGACCAGGGAGTAGTAATTGTCTTAGACTCGAGACGAAAAGATCCCCAGGAGTATGCGGACATGACTGAAATGCTCCAGAAGTAAGCTCAATGGATCATTATCGCACCATATCGGCAACTTTGTTCATTTCCTGATATCAAGTAATTATTGTCTTTCTCTGGCAGGGTTTGGAAAGAGTTCATCGGAATTGTTCCGGGACTACCGAGGGAGCTGCGATTTACACACCCGAAAGTAAGTACTACTAGCTAGTTCTGCGCATCTACCATTGATTCTAGCTAGTTTCATCAATACCATTTAGCATGCTTGATTATTAGTTTGATGGAACTCTACTTCTCGAAAAGTGCTTGTGACAGGAAGCCGGGAATGATTTTTGTGGATACTACGTTTGCAAGTTCATCTACTCTGAAAAATAATATGAAGTACGTAAACGAAAATATTCACAATTTTATTTTATTACCATCATTTGTGTTGAGTTTCATTCATATATATGTATTGACCCCCTTCTTTAAATTAGATGTGGCAGATGCGGGATGAACTCCTACCACATGATCGCATACGAGCAATTCAAGAGGAATTGGCGGGATTCTTTCTTGACCATGTCATACCTAAAGCCGGAGAATACCATGTGGAAGTTGAAACCGATTTTACATGTTAGAGATTGTAAGACATGTTATATTATATATATGTAGTAGCGTCGAATAGATATACGAAACCTTGTTGTTCGACCAATCTCTTAGAGAAAGAATGGTCTCACTTCTCTCTGTATATATATGTTCATGACGATCTTCTGTAATTAATGGTTCCTTCATTTGCTTACTAGCTAGCGTGTCGAGTTCTCTCTATATGTATAGTAGCTAGCGTCGACCAAGCACGGAGAAAGAGAGGACACTTCTCTCTAGTAGCTAGCTAACACAATATGAAACCCATAAATTAACCCTCGAAAACCCCCTAACCCCGCCTTTCAAAAAAAACAAAAACCCAGCTCCTGCCAGCTGCTGACGCGTGGATACCTTTTGGTCCCGGTTGGTATTACCAACCGGGACTAAAGGTCATCCTGCCTGGGGGCCCCGCAGCGGCCACGTGGAGCCCCTTCTGTCCCGGTTCGTAAGCAAACTGGGACTAAAGGTTTGGGGCTTTAGTCCCAACCCTTTTATCCCGGTTCCAGAACCGGGACTAAAGGCCCTCTGAACACGGGACTGATGCCCTGTTTTCTACTAGTGTTGGCCACCAATTAGGTAACGCTCCCTTGGCATGTCGCATGCCTCGAGCACAGTCTAACTACAATTGCTCACAGAAAGTTCCTCTGCACACCTCCAGATGAGAAACAGGACGATAATCCTTGTGTCGTGTTCTCTGGATCCAAAGCCACATTTTGCTGCTCGGCGATCAAGTCTTTCTCATGGTCCCACAACTTCCCTAGGTGGTTCTCCTCCCATTCTTCCTTCCCACGTTGTTGCCTCTGCTTCTTTTTCTCCTTTTTGCTCCCTCGGTGCTTCTGCACGAGAGATACCGACAGTTTGGAGGAGTTGTATTTATCCACAAGCGAGGCATCTGTTACATTACCGTATGCAATTGCCTTTGCTTTGTTGTAGGCTTCTAAAGTTCTAAGTAGCTGCAACAAACTGCATTTACATTATCAACAGTAGTAGTGCATCATCGCTCCACCGGGTGCCCAAAATAGTCAACCAGAAAAAGAGAGCTCTATTTTTTGAGGGGAAAAATAGGCATCCTACTACACATACAATGCTCAATAGGTTCCTTAAAGCATCTACAGCCGTACTAGGCTTATATGAGCCCTATAGGTCCATTGACGTGTTCGGACATGTCTGCGACAGCGTCTGCTTACCCTCAAATGTCCGCCCGTGCAAATACATCCCCCACATTCGAAGCCTAAAGTACATGGAACTACATGCACATCAATCATTTAATGATACAAATACACGTAACAATGAATACCACGCACACAAATATAATTTATTCGTAGAAAAATATGTTTATAATGGGCATGCCAAATTCACAAGTCTTTTGATGACAAAGCTTCAAATATAATGTCCTCTTTGGTGTGACCTTGGTACTACCCGTGTAAAACTTTTGGGGCGGTTCATCTATTGCCAAAGCATGAAATCAACTAAACCGAGCATACCTGGGAAAACTTTTGCTCTTCCAATAGCCAATAAATTTTTTGTGTCCTCGATAGTTGGTTCTCTCAAGTGCTTCGGTCCAAACACCTTCAACACGGTGTAGTCAAATTTTAGCATGGCCTCAAGGCATGTGCTCTCCCCATCCGGACAAACTCATTAATGGCCTATGCTACTTTACCGTATGCAAGCACCCCCAGAGTAGCCATGCGTTTATGCATATGAGAGAACGACGATTGTCCGCAACAATCCTTCCTCAGCTTGAAGTAAGGATCATATGTCTCCACAACATTCACTACACGCAAGAACAAAGGTTTGCTCATCAGGAAGCGACACTGAAAAAAAGTCATCATGGTATGTTAGATTGGAGATAGTTGTAGTTATTTTTGAGGGAGAACCATCAATAATATCTAAAGTACAACTATCTACAGAAAAAAAAACATGTGAACATTAGCTCATATAGCAAATGTCATAAAAATATCTAAAGTACACACATGTGCATATGTTGTCCTTGACCCCTGGCACTAACTACACTAATTTAGCTTTGTTCAATAGGTTCACACCAACCGCTGTTGTGGAGCTTTCACCTTTGCTCACCTCTCATATGTATATATATACTCTCTCATGTTCTCTTCTGCCTCTTGTAGTCCATGTTAGCCTTCCCAAATAACTAGTGCTCCCAACCATATATGTATGTTTGGAGTCGAATTACATATGATGGTGAGAAAACAAGCTCCCTTGTTCGAGAACAGCAGGCACCGGGAACCTGCTAGGAACGAAGTTCTATATATGATCTTTGATTGTCCCTTCGGATCCAACACTTCCATTAAATGCCGCTTCATTGTTCTTGTGATACTGTGGCGCCTACGAGTAGCCAGCAAGTTGCCCGTGATTACCCAGCTCAAAGGGGTAAAGGTGCACATTGTCACTTAAAGATGTTTCTGACACCAAGTGTGTAATACAAAACATAGTGCTAATTTATTGTGAGTTATTAACTGACGTATCTCCTAGCTTACTAGATATAGAGAGGAAACGGTAACCCTTGCCATCACCAAACAACTCGCGTTTGTTATCCACTTCCTCACGCACAAACCACCAATGTCATTCTTCTCAATGTTGTTGTCTTCCCATCTAATGCCCGCTGGAACAAAGGGGAAATATGTTTCCTAGACAAGGCTAACCATATGTTATCTTCACCATGTTCTCCCATAGAGCATGTGTTTCTCGCTCCATCTTGCTTCTTTTGCCTATGGTTAACAACTCGTCCTTTGTTATTAATGATGTGTTGAAATATTTGTGAGCTTATTAATTTGGTGCAGAATGGGCTTATCAACTAATTGATCAATCCATAAACACTAAAAGATACGCTTAACATACAGGTAACCTTAACAAATGAACTAACAACCAATCTGCAGCGCACCTTTCACTTGCAAGAGCTCTCAATAACTTAATCAATGCACACTTCATTGTACTTGCAATAAATATCAGTTGGTTAGCATGACTAGGCGATGACAGTAGCATAGAACGATAGTATACAACATCATTCCATCACTTTAAGTCCCAAAGCATAGGTCTCGGCACTCGGCAAAAATGAGCCATGAACGAACACCTACAACCAAAACACTTCTTTTATATGTATTGATAACTTGAGCTCTCGCACAGAACACAGCATCCGGACCTAGCTCGTATAGCAAATATCACAAACCTCACATTCTCTATGGTTTCTGTCATTCTGTGCCCATATCAACTCTGGGATCCGACACCAAATACTTACCCTGGTACTGGCGACCAATCGAGACATGCTCAAGCAGCCTGACTGCAATTGCTCAGAGGAAGTTGCTCTACACAGCTCCAAATGAGAAACGGGACGACAATCCTTTGTGCCGTGTTCTCTGAGATCTTCAACCAGTTGCCTTCAAATTCAAGGTTTACAAAGGTCTTGCGTCAAAGGACTGTCTGGTGCTATGTCCTATGCCGGAACAGGATTCGCCAATTTGATTGGGCTCGGATCAGTGGGGAAGCTTTAGTTTTGACTTGTGTCTAGATATTTGACAGCTTATTATTACCCAGGTGCCGAATGAATAAAACACTAAAAGATATATCTAATATCTTTAGGGGTAACCGTAATGAATGAAACTAAACACACAATGTGCTACTAGACACATTTCAGTTGCGAAGAGCTCTTAATCACTTGGCCAAAACACACTTCATTCTACTTACAGCACTTCATCTTCTAATGGTCTCTGATGGGTTTCTGAGGGGCGCCTACTCTGTTTGCACAAGGGGTACCTGAACAATCTGCATTGCAGTGTCGTACCCCAACTAAATTCCACAACAAGCTAGCTTGAACTATATGAATAGCTTGAATTGCACAAACAGCAGCACATACACAGCAACGCTATAATTTGCGGCGGCGATTTGCTTTCTTCCTCCTCCCACATTGTTCTACAGTCATCAGCCTGGCCAACTACTCATGTAGCAAATGTCATAAAAATATCTAAGTACACACATGTGCATATGTTGTCCCAGACCCCTTGCACACTAAGTACACTACTTTAGCTGTGTTCATTAGTTTCTCACCAACCGCTATTGTGGGGCTTTCACCTTTGGTCATCCTCCGCCCATATACATATATGTAGACTCCCCCATGCTCTCTTATGCTCATCCTTCTGCCTCTTGTAGGTGGTAGCCCATGTTGGCCTTCCCAAGTCCTAACTAGTTTCGGGCTCCTAGACATATGTATGCATGTTTGGAGTCGAATTACATATATGTGATGTGAGAAAGCAAGCTCTCTTGTTTGGGAACAGGAAGCACCGGGAACTTGCTAGGAACGAAACTAGGAAGATGCTCTTTGATTGTGCGGCCTGATCCAATAGTTGCTTCAGATGCCTCTTCCTCGTCGTTGGCATTCTGTGGCGCCTACGAGTAGCCAGCAAGTTGCCCATGATATCCCGGTTCAACATCTCACTCATCTAGCTCTGAGAGATCATGTGTAGGTTACTTAATTTGGGAACATTGTCACCAAACATGTTTCTGGAAGAAGTTTCATAGTTCAACTTCTAAATGAGAAATCAATTAGAAAAAAAATTACTTCCATGTTGTAACTTAGAAAAAAGTTCTAACTCTTTCAAGCAGTGCTTTTGTTGGGCAAAGCAAGAGTTTATTGTTAGAAATAACAAAATAACTAGTTAATGCCTGCAGCAACTAAGGGGAAATATATTACATAACAAGGGCAACCATAAGTGGAAGATGGAAGAGAAAGTCTCTTATCACCTTGCTCTCCCATAGAGCGTGTGTTTCTGGCTCCATCTTCCTTCTTTTGCCCATGGCCAACAGCTCATCCTTATATACCTTTGTTATTTATGTTTAAACATTTGTGAGCTTATTACTTGGGTGTGGAATGGGCTTATCAATTAGTTTATCTATCCATAATCACTAACAGATGTGTTTAACATACAGGTAACCATAACAAATGAACTAAACAGCAACTTGCAAGACAACTTTCACTTGCAAAAGCTCTCAATCACTTAACCAATGCACATTCACTATACTTGCAATAAGTTATCAGTAGGTTAGCATGATCAGCCCATGACTCCGCCTCAAAATAAATGTCGCTCAAACGGATGTATCTAGCACTCTGAAATACATCTAGTAGTTCTTCACACTCCGCAATGATGAGCCATGAACGAAGACGTACCTAGAATTGTTATATAATTTGAAACAACTCACAAGCAAAACCCTTCTTGTATATATATATATATATATATATATATATATATATATATATATATATATATATATATATATATATATATATATTAGAAACTTCAGCTCTCTCTGCAGAAAACAACATGCGAACCTAGATCATATAGCAAATGCGACAAACCTCGCATTCTATTGGTTTCTGAGCCCCTACTCAACTCTGCAATCTCACACCAAATACATAACCCCGTACTGGCCACCAATCAAGGCATGCTCAAGAAGTTTGACTGCAATTGCCTCAAGCAGCCTGACTGCAATTGCTCATTGGAATTTCCTCTACACACCTCCACATCAGAAACAGGATGATAATCCTTGTGTCGTGTTCTCTGGATCCAAAGCCACATTTTTTCGCCTGGCGGTCAAGTCTTTCTCACGGTCCCATTGCTTCCATGGGTGGTTCTCCTCCCATTCTACCTTCCCTCATTGTTGGTTCTGCTTCCTTTTATCCTTTTTGCTCTCTTGGTGCTTCTACACAAGAGATACCGACCGTTTGGAGTTGTATTTATTCACAAGCAAAGCATCTGTTGCACTTCTTTTCATGTCCATCTGCAATTGCCTTTGCTTTGTTGTAGGCTTCTAAAGTTATAAGTAGCTAAAACAAACAACACTGACATTATCAACAGTAGTAGTGCATCATAGATCAACCGGGTGCCCAAAATAGTCAACCAGAAAAAGAGAGCTCTATTTTTTGAGGAAAAAAATAGGCATCCTACTACACATACAATGCTCAACGGGTTCCTTAAAGCATCTACAGTCGGACTAGGCTTATATGAGCCCTATAGGTCCATTGACGTGTTCGGACGTGTCCGCAAACAGCATCCGCCCACCCTCAAATGTCCGCCCATGCAAATACATCCCCCACTTTTGAAGCCTAAAATACAGGTAATTACATGAACATCAATCATTTGATGATACAAATACATGTAATAGTGAATACCACGCACACAAATAAAATTTATTCATAGAAAAATATGTTTATAATGGGCATGCCAGTCTTTTGATGACAAAGCTTCAAATATAATGTCCTCTTTGGTGTGACCTTTGTACTACCCGTGTAAAACTTTCGGGGCAGTTCATCTATTGTTGATCCATGCAATCAACTAAACCGAGCATACCAGAGAAACCTTTTGCTCCTCCAATTGCCAATAACTTTTCCGTGTCCTCGATAGTTGGTTCTCCCGGGTGCTCCGGTCGATACACCTTCAACACGGTGCGGTCAAATTTTACCATGGCCTCGAGGCATGTGCTCTCCCCATTCGGACAATCTCATCAATGGCCTATGCTACTTTACTGTATGCAAGCATCCCTACAGTAGCCATGCATTTATGCATATGAGACAACGACTGTTGTCCGCAACAATCCTTCCTCAGCTTGAAGTAAGGATCATATGTCTCCACAACATTCAATACACGCAACAACAAAGGTTTGCTCATCAGGAAGCAACAGAAAAAAGCCATCATTGTATGTTAGATTGGAGATAGTTGTAGTTATTTTTGTGGGAAATCCATCAAAAATATCTAAAGTACAACTATCTCCGGAAAAAAACATGTGAACATTAGCTCATATAGCAAATGTCGTAAAAATATCTAAAGTACACACATGTGCATATGTTGTCCTTGACCCCTTGCACTAACTACACTAATTTAGCTTTGTTCAATAGGTTCACACCAACCGCTGTTGTGGAGCTTTCACCTTTGCTCACCTCTCATATGTATATATATACTCTCTCATGTTCTCTTCTACCTCTTGTAGTCCACGTTAGCCTTCCCAAGTAACTAGTGCTCCCAACCATATATGTATGTTTGGAGTTGAATTACATATGATGGTGAGAAAACAAGCTCCCTTGTTTGAGAACAGGAGGCACGGGGAACCTGCTAGGAAGGAAGTTCTATAGATGCTCTTTGATTGTCCCGTCCGATCTAACACTTCCGTTAAATGCCGCTTCGTTTTTTTGGTGACACTGTGTCGCCTACAAGTAGCCAGCAAGTTGCCCATGATTACCCAGCTCAAAGAGGTCAGGGTGCACATTATCACCGAAAGATGTTTCTAACACCAAGTGTGTAATACAAAACACAGTGCTAATTTATTATGAGTTATTAACTGACGTATCTCCTACCTTACTGGATATAGAGAGGAAACGGTAACCCTAGCCATCACCAAACAACTCGCGTTTGTTATCTACTTCCTCACGCAAAAACCACCACTGTCATTCCTCTCAATGTTGTTGTCTTCCCATCTAATGCCCGCTGGAACAAAGGGGAAATATGTTTCCTAGACAAGAGTAACCATATGTTGTCTTCACCATGTTCTCCCATAGAGCATGTGTTTCTAGCTCCATCTTGCTTCTTTTGCCTATGGTCAACAACTCGTCCTTTGTTATTAATGATATGTTTAAATATTTGCGAGCTTGTTGCTTTGGTGCGGAATGGGCTTATCAACTAACTGATCAATCCATAAACACTAAAAGATACGCTTAACATACAGGTGACCTTAACGAATGAACTAACAACCAATCTGCAGGGCACCTTTCACTTGGAAGAGCTCTCAATCACTTAACCAATGCACACTTCGTTGTACTTGCAATAAGTATCGGTTGGTTAGCATGACCAGGCGATGACAGTAGCATAGCAGGATAGTATACAACATTATTCCATCACTTTAAGTCCCAAAGCATAGGTCTTGGCACTCGGCAAAAATGAGCCATGAACGAAGACCTACAAGCAAAACCCTTCTTTTATATGTATCGATAACTTGAGCTCTCGCACAAAAAACAGAATCCGGACCTAGCTCGTATAAAAAATATCACAAACCTCACATTCTCTACGGTTTCTGTCATTCTGTGCCCCTATCAACTCTGGGATCCGACACCAAATACGTACATGGTACTGGCGACCAATTGAGACATGCTCAAGCAGCCTGACTGCAATTGCTCACAGGAAGTTGCTCTACACAGCTCCAGAAGAGAAACGGGATGACAATCCTTTGTGTCATGTTCTCTGCGATCTTCAACCAGTTGCCTTCAAATTCAAGGTTTACAAAGGTCTTGTGTCAAAAGAGTGTCTGGTGCCATGTCCTATGCCGGAACATGATTCGCCAATTTGATTGGGCTCGGATCAACGGGGAAGCTTTAGTTTTGACTTGTGTCGATATTTTCTAGCTTATTATTACCCGGGTGTCGAATGAATGAAACACTAAAAGATGTATCTAATATCTTTAGGGGTAACTGTAATGAATGAAACTAAACACACAATGTGCTGCTAGACACATTTCAGTTGCGAAGAGCTCTTAATCACTTGGCCAACACACACTTCATTCTACTTACATCACTTCATCTTCCAATGGTCTCTGATGGGTTTCTGAGGGGCGCCTACTCTGTTTGCACAAGGGGTACCTGAACAATCTGCATTGCAGTGTCGTACCCCAACTAAATTCCACAACAAGATAGCTTGAACTATCTGAATAGCTTGAATTGCACAAGCAGCAGCACATACACAGCAACGCTGTAATTTGCGGCGGCGATTTTCTCTCTTCCTCCTCCCTCATTGTTCTACAGTCATCAGCCTGGCCAACTACTCATGTAGCAAATGTCATAAAAATATATAAAGTACACACATGTGCATATGTTGTCCTAGACCCCTTGCACAGTAACTACACTACTTTAGCTTTGTTCATTAGTTTCTCACCAACCGCTGTTGTGGGGCTTTCACCTTTGGTCATCCTCCGCCCATATACCATATATGTAGACTCCCCCATGCTCTCTTCTGCTCATCCTTCTGCTTCTTGTAGGTTGTAGCCCATGTTGGCCTTCCCAAGTCCTAACTAGTTTCGGGCTCCCAGACATATGTATGCATGTTTGGAGTCGAATTACATATATGTGATGTGAGAAAGCAAGCTCTCTTGTTTGGGAACAGGAAGCACCGGGAACTTGCTAGGAACGAAACTAGGAAGATGCTCTTTGATTGTGCGGCCTGATCCAACAGTTGCTTCAGATGCCTCTTCCTCGTCGTTGGCATTCTATGGCGCCTACGAGTAGCCAGCAAGTTGCCCACGATATCCCGGTTCAACATCTCACTCATCCAGCTCTGAGAGATCATGTGTAGGTTACTTAATTTGGGAACATTGTCACCAAACATGTTTCTGGAAGAACTTTCATAGTTCAACTTCTAAATGAGAAATCAATTAGAAAAAAATTACTTCCATGTTGTAACTTAGAAAAAAGTTCCAACTCTTTCAAGCAGTTCTTCTGTTGGGCAAAGCAAGAGTTTATTGTAAGAAATAACAAAATAACTAGTTAATGCTTGCAGGAACTAAGGGTAAATATGTTATAGGACAAGGGCAACCATAAGTGGAAGATGAAAGAGAAAGTCTCTTATCACCTTGCTCTCCCATAGAGCGTGTGTTTCTGGCTCCATCTTCCTTCTTTTGCCCATGGCCAACAGCTCATCCTTATATACCTTTGTTATTTATGTTTGAACATTTGCGACCTTATTACTTGGGTGCAGAATGGGCTTATCAATTAGTTTATCTATCCATAAACACTAACAGATGTGCTTAACATACAGGTAACCGTAACGAATGAACTAAACAGCAACTTGCAAGACACCTTTCACTTGCAAAAGCTCTCAATCACTTAACCAATTCACATTCACTATACTAGCAATAAGTTATCAGTAGGTTAGCATGATCAGCCCATGACTCCGCCCCAAAATAATAGTCGCTCAAACGGATGTATCTAGCACTCTGAAATACATCTAGTAGTTCTTACACTCCGCAATGATGAGCCATGAACGAAGACCTACCTGGGGTCTATCTATCTATCTATTATATACTTAAGACAAAAGTCAAATAAGACACCACGTTCGTCCACACGCGGTAATATTATTTGCACCGTCCCATTAAAGTAATGATGGCTAAGATTTAAAGTTTTTACGTAACATACTAATAAGTACATAGCAACATATTGAACCATCATATTGACACGTATATGTAAGATTGACTCTCAAAGGGAAAAAAACATCTAGATGCAATTAATGAGGCTGGCCACGTAAGTTAAGAAAAAGGAGGATCGGTTCAAAAAAAGGAGGTTGACCACGTACTTATATTAGATTTAAGGATTCACGGCTTCATCACCGGGAAGGAGCAACCGTTTCAGAGATAACATAGGAAACCATCCAGAGAGATACAATTAGGAAACGTTAAAGTTGGATGCCCACTTACTACTAGATTTTCAAATAAGACACCATGTTCGTCCACACGCGGTAATATTATTTGCACCGTCCGATCAAAGTAATGATGGCTAAGATTTAAAGTTTTTACGTAACATACTAATAAGTACATAGCAACATATTGAACCATCATATTGACACGTATATGTAAGATTGACTCTCAAAGGGAAAAAAAACATCTAGATGCAATTAATGAGGCTGGCCACGTAAGTTAAGAAAAAGGAGGCTCGGTTCAAAAAAAGGAGGTTGACCACGTACTTATATTAGATTTAAGGATTCACGGCTTCATCACCGGGAAGGAGCAACCGTTTCAGAGATAACATAGGAAACCATCGAGAGAGATACAATTAGGAAACGTTAAAGTTGGATGCCCACTTACTACTAGATTTCTCTTACGCTAGCTTTTCTCTTGCTTTTTTAAGGGTCCCGATAACTGCCACAAGTATAGACGTTAAGGGATCTTCCCACACGTTCTGTGTGGTGCCTAAGAGGACGAGTCCACACGCTTGTGTGTGGCCAAAACAATTAGCGCCCACACGCCTTTTTTCCTCCCGGTCCCTCTTATACGCGTGCGTGTGGGCGAAATAGATAACGCCCACACGCCCGGTACATCATGCCTCGTACCTCGTGGTCCCGCATGCCCCACGTGACACTTTACCGCGCGCACGCAGTTGCCATGGGCCGGACCCTCGTCTATGTTGTTTAAGTGCAGTTGTCATGTCGCTGAACTACGGTTGCCATGTCGGACAACTACAGTTGCCATGTCCGCTCAACTGCAGTTGTCATCTCATGTCAAAGTTCCAGATTGCCATTTTTTGGACAACTACAGCTGTTGCCATGTGTGGTCCGGTCTACTGTAGTTGCCATGATTTCAAAATTTTAGGAGTTGCCACCTACTAACACTAGGCAGTTGCCATGTAGCACTGAAAAAATGGCATGGCAAAAAAACATGTTCGGGTAAAAGAGAGAGTTGCCATGTGCTCACAAGCACGTTAGGGCAGTTGCCATGTAAAAAGAAAGAGTTGTCATCTGCTTACGTGCACGCTAGGGCAGTTTGCCATGTACCATGCAAAACATATGGCAACTGACATGTTCGGGTAAGAAAAGGACAGAGTTGTCATCTGCTTGCAATCACACTAGGGCAGTTGCCATGTACACTGCAAAACGCATGGCAACTGGCAGCTTGGGTGTGGGAGAGGAGGCGGACGTGTGGGCGAGATGGCAAACGCCCACACACCAGCCCTTGTGCGTGACTGAAAACTGGTGTGTGGGTGAACTGCTAAACGCCCACACACCGGCCCCTCCGTGTGGTAAAACAAGTGTATGGGCGAACTATGTCACACACCACACACACGCCTTGTCCTACGTAGCACAGAAAATCGGCCAGATTATGTCAAGATTCGTGCATGTAGTACTGAACGGTGATGAATGCTGTGGTCGAGATGGTCAACGCCCACACGTGTGGGCGTTAACATTTCTGTTTTTTAAACCGTTCAGATAAATAGAATTAGGAAACGTAAAAGCTGGCTGACCACGTACTACTAGATTTCTCTTACGCTAGCTTTTCTCTTGCTTTGATAAATAGGAAACCGTCCAAAAATAGAATTAGGAAACGTAAAAACAAGGTATGTTAGAAAAGGAAGGAGAAACCATACAAGAGCTAACTCACGGGAAATCCCCCGTAATAAAAACTCACTAGAGATAATACATGCATCTTCATATTTTTCCCGTGTACGCCGCTGCCACATCACGCACAAGGCACAATAGCAGGCTCGCTATTTTTTCTCTCAAAATCATGAGCAAGATTTGGCCGAAGTATCTCTCGGCTGCATGGGAGGAGGATCCAAGGAGGTTCTTTTTTAGGGGTAGGAACCGAGGAGATGTTATTCGCACCTTTCGCTCTTAGAGGCAAGCCGCTAGCGTACAGAAAGGCATGGACAGGAGGCCTCGCAACGCCACATCCAAAATCTAGGCGAACTCAAGGCTAGGTCGGGCCACCGATCAGGGGACCTAGGCAGCTACAACATTAGTACATGTCATCCAAATCCTACGAGCTTTAATAGTGCTGGCTGTAATGGACTTTGAGTCACGCCTGACGATGAGTCCGGCGACAAGAATTAAGATTAGCTTTCAACGTTCACCATCCATGTTAGCCTGCAGCCAGTACACTACTTACACGAGCTAAAGTTTTGCATGGATGATGCAACAAAGGATTTATGATAAGCAAGCAAGATCTCGCATCCATGCAAGGATTAGATGGAGAGCACACCAAAAAAATCTCTTTCTCTTAAATCTAGACTTATCAGGCCATGATCTTATAAGAGGAAAATTCTTAGTCTTCAAAGGCATCACGGCGAGTCAAAAATGCCATAGAAGATGTTTCAACGGTAACAACTTTTTCATCAGGTGAGTGCATTCTCAGTCGGTGCAACAGTTTGGTAGCGAGAGACTTGGATGAGATGGTACGTAGCTAGCGTTAAGCGCAAGTGGGGACATAGTGATAAAATGGCCCCCGCAACATAGATTCTTTACATTCCTCATATTCGTGGTAAGCACTACGATCAACAAGCAGTCTCAGTTGAAATTGGTACATGGTCAATTAGGGTGGCCTGCTCCTTGGAAGAATGGAAAAAATACGCATCCCCTTTTTGCGGGAATGAGGGTCTATTCTTATGAGGCCAACTTTATACATGTATTTTAATGTCATTACTATCTTTTTTCCATATTGTCCTGTTCGTGTTGTGCAAAGTTGTGTGGGCGATCAGTTTTGCAAATTTTGTAAGTGTAATTTGAGCCAATCATAGTGTACATTTTATACTCACTACAAATACAAACCGTATTTGATTTATCATAATTGAAACCCTGTACATTCTGACCAAGTTTATTATAGAAAAATATGCCAACATCGACAATTGCAAATCAATATGAAGGGAGTACACAGTGTATTTAAAAACTAAAGGAGTAACATATGTTATTTTAAAAGTAGCCCACTAATTCTGCTATTAAATTTCCTAAGAATCACAATTTTGCATCGTCTGATGTACAAAGAAATTCCATCATAATAGATGACTGAATGGCAAACGTACCACTGATATTTCTGTTAAAAGAGTAAGATTGCTGCTAATCATGTCCATTTATGCTGGAAATACAGTGTCTGCCTGTTCATGTAAAACAATAGTTTAATTTTTCCAAAGAAAACCACTAGAGACTCTATTTATATATTACATATATTCATTTCTTATTTTGCAGGTGTCGAATGCCTCCTGTAGCTTTTAACTTCTTTTTTTCCTCAAGCCTGTAGGTATATTGGTACTGAGCTCTCTCATCAGCACATGAGAGTGCCGGGGAGGAAATATTGAGAGGTTTAATAATATAATAAGAAGGGGAAATGCACTATTTATAATACACGTAAAGTTTATATACTCATTTAAATTATCAGAAAATTCTCCTGTTTTGACATGTTAGGGACGTGCTAATTTTACGCAATAAATTACTTAAGGGCAATAAAAGCTGTTCATAATTATTGTTAAGAGGGAAAAGGACACATTGTGAACAACTATTTCAAATTTAAGATGGCCGTGTAAGTGCGTTGTATTAAATAGTGAAAAAGTTAGGCTAAGATTTAATTTATACTTCCTCCATAAAAAATATAAGAGTGTTTAGATCACTAAATAACGATCTAAACGCTCTTATATTTCTTTACAGAGGGAGTATTTATTATGGTACAACTTGATTATATAAGGATAATAAAGTTGACATGGAGTATGTGAGCTCGAGCTCACATGCACCCTTGCTACAGTAAAATAGAAAAAAATTTAAAAAGTTCATAAAAATCTGAAATTTTTTTGCAACAAACATTGATGTGTGTTACACATGCGTGCCAATTTTCGTGATGAATTGACGTTTGTGGAGGCTTCGGTAAAAAGGAGAAAATCTTGCTCGAAAAAAACTGTTTTTGGAAGCATTTTGGAGCATCGATTTTGTTTTTTTCACTGAGACATGCATGAATGTCATTTTGTCAAGAAATTTTGCATGCATGTGAAAAAGGCATCAATGTTTGTTGTAAAACAAATCAGATTTTTTTGAACTTTTTAAATATATTTTTCAATTTTACTGCAGCAATGGGTGCATATGAGCTCAAGCTCATAAGAGCACTTTCATAATAAACTATACAATATACACCCACATTTCAAGAATGTACACGCATATTTGGAGAGAACCTCACATCTACGAGGTAATAAAGTTGACATGATAGTAGTAGGACTTTGAAGGAGACGTCGAAACACAACAATTCAACAAATGGATTCGTCAATTATTCATCCTTATGTAACGTTGAAAACCTTAGGTATTTTTCCCATGTTATTGAAATTAAATGTCGTATTTCTTTTTCTATGTATATCACTTGTATCAGAATAATAAATTCGATTATGTGATCCTACTATAGAGGTATTTTCATTCATACTACCTCCGTCCTGGTTTACTGGTCCCCATTGTATTTCGTACCAAATTTTGATCATAGATTGAAATAACAAAAATTTCATGCATGTAACAAAAAATTATATCATTGAAAACTATGTTCAAATACGAATCCAACGATATAATTTATGTTGAGATGCATTAAAATTTTGTTAGTTAAATCTTTGGTCAAAATTTGGCACAAATTACAAAGGGGACCAATAAACCAGAAAGAGGTAGTAAGATTGATCAAGAAATAGCATTGTCAGTAGAAGATGCCAATAATGCATCATTGTCAATCTTTGTTAAACATCAAAGCATGGAAAAATCACTCCAAGAGTGATGAGACAACATTGATTGTGAGAGTTCAAAGAAACAATACAAGTCGAATGGTAGATTCCACTACCACACAATGAAGTTACTTAGGTTTCGAATTTCTACATGTGCAAAAGTTTTAGATCTACAAACCAACCATCATAATTTTGGTTCTTATTTCTCTTAATTTTTTCAAAAAGATGTCATGAAGAAGAAAAGGAAGACATTAGATATTATGATTCAAATTATTTCAATGCTAGCACGTGCGCGGGCCACCCCGCTAGTTGTTATAATGATATATATCTGGGCTATTCTGTTACGCATAACAGAATATTATTCTGTTACCCTTTTTGAACTGACGGTTTCAGGTGGTTGTACTGATGCTTTCGAAGCGGTTGAACTGATACTTTCAGTTGTGTTTAACAGATCGTCTTCTTTAGTTCAAAAACTTTTTATAATTTTTTTGACGGAACGGGGCGTGTAATATATCGTCGGAAAGCTCTTGACAACCATATTTCAAGTATATTGAACGTTTTTGCAAAATCATTGTGGTTTAAGAGCAGTTTTGAAAAAACCGTTTTTTCAAAACCGAAAATGTGAATCATATTTTGGACTCAATTTTCAAACCGTTTGTCGGAATTGAGCAAATAAGATGGCGTTGGAAAGCTGGTGAAAATCCGCATCTTTCATATATGTATTGTTTTTTCTAATTCTATATGATTTAAAAGTAATTTGAAAAACGGTGAAATTCTGGGTGAAATGTGTTTTCGCGATATTTTGCAAACGGTTTGTCGGATTGACACAAATGATACGGCGTTGGAAAGTTATGGAAAATGCGCATCTTCTTCATATAAAAATGTTTTTCTAATTCCTTACGGTTTAAAAATGAATTCGAATACGGTCAAATTTGATTTTGAACGCGATTTTTTAAAAAAGTTTGTCGAAATATGGCAAATAATGTACCGTTGGATAGCTATCGAAAATGCGAAACTTAGTCATGTTGAACGTTTTCTCTACTTCGCAACCGTTTAAGAGTAATTTAGAATACGACATAATGGATCTTGTTGTTTTCTATGTGTGTGTTTGTACTAAGCTATCTTTTGTAGAGTAATTTTGAATGGTTCCAAAAAAGGTACTTGTACTGATGCTTGCATGGGTTTGTACTAAGCGTGTTTTCACTAACTAGAGTTTGCTCTATTTTTTTGGTAATATTTTTCTCATAAGTTTTCAATGGTTTACTGTATCGTCGCCCCTGTACTTGTATGGTTTGTATTATCAAACTGAAATATATTTTATTCAAAAAGAAAATGTGTTTTTTAACTCAACATTTTTTTTGACAACGTTGTTCTGAATTTCTCTCATTTTACGACTTGTACTGAGGTACTTACTAAACAAGATTTTCATGGGGTTTCTTTTTTTGCTTGAACTTTACAATCTGAATTTCTGTCATTTCTTTTATTCCGAACGGACCATCGTTTTTAACTCGTACTGAGGTACTTACTACGCCCGAACTGGGGTGGCTATCGCGTGTCTCGGCGTGTTCTCGGGAGGAGCAAGGATGAGTTGCGAGAGGGCTTGCCGGCGTTGAGCGGGAGGCGAGCTGGACAGCGATGGGGGTCGGGGAGGAGTTGGGGACGAGGTGGCAGCTTGATCTAGTAGACACGGGGGTGGGGCGGTGGCCGGAGCCGTGGGAGATAGGAGCAGGGCGGCGGCCAGAGCCGGGGAAGACGCGAGCGTGGCGGCGACCGGAGCCGGGGGAGACGCGAGCGTGGCGGCGACCGGAGCCGGGGAAGACGGGAGCGGGGCGACGGCCGAAGCCAGGGGAGCCGGGCGGCGGCACACTTGGGAGGAGTGGGCGGCGGCGCACTTGGGAGTGAGCCTGGCGGCGGCACACTTGGGAGGGAGCAGGGCGGTGGCGCACTGGGGAGGATCCGGGCGGCGGCGCGCTGGGGAGGAGCCAGGCGGCGGTGCGTGGGCTGGGGTGGGAGGGGGTGGACGCAGGCGGAGGAAGGAGGTCGGGGATGGGGGCGCAGAGTAGATCGGGCCCTATAGGGGGCGGGGGTAACAGAATAATATTCTGTTATGGGTAACAGAATAGTCCAGCCCTATATATACATACATATATATATATATATATATATATATATATATATATATATATATATATATATATATATATATATATATATATATTGGTAACTTCAGATCTCTCTGTAGAAAACAACATGCGAACCTAGCTCGTATAGCAAATGCCACAAACCTCGCATTTTATATGGTTTTTGAGCCCCTACTCAACTATGCAATCTGACACCAAATACATAACCTCGTATTGGCCACCAATCAAGGAATGCTCAAGAAGTTTGACTGCAATTGCCTCAAGTAGCCTGACTGCAATTGCTCACAGGAAATTCCACTGCACACCTACAGATGAGAAACAGGATGATAATGCTTGTGTCTTGTTCTCTGGATCCAAAGCCACATTTTTTCGCCCGGCGGTCAAGTCTTTCTCACGGTCCCACAGCTTCCATAGGTGGTTCTCCTCCCATTCTTCCTTCCCTCGTTGTTGCTTCTGCTTCCTTTTATCCTTTTTGCTCTCTCGGTGCTTCTACACAAGAGATACCGACTGTTTGGAGGAGTTGTATTTATTCACAAGCGAAGCATCTATTGCACTTCTTTTCATGTCCATCTGCAATTGCCTTTGCTTTGTTGTAGGCTTCTAAAGTTATAAGTAGCTAAAACAAACAACACTGACATTATCAACAGTAGTAGTGCATCATAGATCAACCAGGTGTCCAAAACAATCAACCAGAAAAAGATAGCTCTATTTTTTGAAGAAAAAAATAGGCATCCTACTACACATACAATGCTCAACGGGTTCCTTAAAGCATCTACGGTCGGACTAGGCTTATATGAGCCCTATAGGTCCATTGACGTGTTCGGACGTGTCCGCAAACAGCATCCACCCACCCTCAAATGTTCGGCCGTGCAAATACATCCCCCACTTTCGAAGCCTAAAATACATGCAACTACATGAACATCAATCATTTGATGATACAAATACATGTAACAGCGAATACCACACACACAAATGAAATTTATTCATAGAAAAATATGTTTATAATGGGCATGCCAAATTCACAAGTATTTTGATGACAAAGCTTCAAATATAATGTCCTCTTTGGTGTGACCTTGGTACTACCCGTGTAAAACTTTCGGGGCAGTTCATCTATTGCTAATGCATGCAATCAACTAAACCGAGCATACCTGAGAAACCTTTTGCTCCTCCAATTGCCAATAACTTTTCCGTGTCCTCGATAGTTGGTTCTCTCGGGTGCTCCGGTCAAAACACCTTCAACACGGTGCGGTCAAATTTTACCATGGCCTCGAGGCATGTGCTCTCCCCATCCGGACAATCTCATCAATGGCCTATGCTTCTTTACCGTATGCAAGCATCCCCAGAGTAGCCATGCGTTTGTGCATATGAGAGAACGAGTGTTGTCCGCAATAATCCTTCCTCAGCTTGAAGTAAGGATCATATGTCTCCACAACATTCAATACACGCAAGAACAAAGGTTTGCTCATCAGGAAGCGACGCTGAAAAAAGCCATCATGGTACGTTAGATTGGAGATAGTTGTAGTTATTTTTTGGGAAGTCCATCAAAAATATCTAAAGTACAACTATCTCCAGAAAACAACATGTGAACATTAGCACATATAGCAAATGTCGTAAAAATATCTAAAGTACACACATGTGCATATGTTGTCCTTGACCCCTTGCACTAACTACACTAATTTAGCTTTGTTCAATAGGATCACACCAACCTCTGTTGTGGAGCTTTCACCTTTGCTCACCTCTCATATGTATATATATACTCTCTCATGTTCTCTTCTACCTCTTGTAGTCCACGTTAGCCTTCCCAAGTAACTAGTGCTCCCAACCATATATGTATGTTTGGAGCCGAATTACATATGATGGTGAGAAGACAAGCTCCCTTGTTTGAGAACAGGAGGCGCCGGGAACCTGCTAGGAACGAAGTTCTATAGATTCACTTTGATTGTCCCGTCTGATCCAACACTTCCGTTAAATGCCGCTTCATTTTTTTGGTGATACTGTGGCGCCTACGAGTAGCCAGCAAGTTGCCCATGATTACCCAGCTCAAAGAGGTCAGGGTGCACATTGTCACCGAAAGATGTTTCTAACACCAAGTGTGTAGTACAAAACACAATGCTAATTTATTATGAGTTATTAACTGACGTATCTCCTACCTTACTGGATATAGAGAGGAAACGGTAACCCTAGCCATCACCAAACAACTCGCGTTTGTTATCTACTTCCTCACGCACAAACCACCACTGTCATTCCTCTCAATGTTGTTGTCTTCCCATCTAATGCCCGTTGGAACAAAGGGGAAATATGTTTCCTGGACAAGGGTAACCGTATGTTGTCTTCACCATGTTCCCCCATAGAGCATGTGTTCTGGTTCCATCTTCCTTCTTTTGCCTATGGTCGACAACTCGTCCTTTGTTATTAATGATATATTTAAATATTTGCGAGCTTATTACTTTGGTGCAGAATGGGCTTATCAACTAATTGATCAATCCATAAACACTAAAAGATACGCTTAACATACAGGTAACCTTAACGAATGAACTAACAACCAATCTGCAAGGCACCTTTCACTTGCAAGAGCTCTCAATCACTTAACCAATGCACACTTCATTCTACTTGCAATAAGTATCAGTTGGTTGGCATGACTAGGCGATGACAGTAGCATAGCAGGATAGTATACAGCATTATTCCATCACTTTAAGTCCCAAAGCATAGGTCTTGGCACTCGGCAAAAATGAGCCATGAACGAAGACCTACAAGCGAAACCCTTCTTTTATATGTATCGATAACTTGAGCTCTCGCACAGAAAACAACATCCGGACCTAGCTCGTATAGCAAATATCACAAACCTCACATTCTCTATGGTTTTTGTCATTCTGTGCCCCTATCAACTCTGGAATCCGACACCAAATACGTACCCTGGTACTGGCGACCAATCGAGACATGCTCAAGCAGCCTGACTGCAATTGCTCACAGGAAGTTGCTCTACACAACTCCAGATGAGAAACGGGACGACAATCCTTTGTGTCGTGTTCTCTGAGATCTTCAACTAGTTGCCTTCAAATTCAAGGTTTACAAAGGTATTGCGTCAAAAGAGTGTCTAGTGCCATGTCCTATGCCGGAACAGGATTCGCCAATTTGATTGGGCTCGGATAAGCGGTTAAGCTTTAGTTTTGACTTGTGTCTAGATATTTGCCAGCTTGTTATTACCCGGGTGCCGAATGAATGAAACACTAAACGATGTATCTAATATCTTTAGGGGTAACTGTAATGAATGAAACTAAACACACAATGTGCTGCTAGACACATTTCAGTTGCGAAGAGCTCTTAATCACTTGGCCAACACACACTTCATTCTACTTACATCACTTCGTCTTCTAATGGTATCTGATGGGTTTCTAAGGGGCGCCTACTCTGTTTGCACAAGGGGTACCTGAACAATCTGCATTGCAGTATCATACCCCAACTAAATTCCACAACAAGCTAGCTTGAATTATCTAAAGAGCTTGAATTGCACAAGCAACAACACATACACAGCAACGCTGTAATTTGCGGCGGCGATTTGCTTTATTCCTCCTCCCACATTGTTCTACAGTCATCAGCCTGGCCAACTACTCATGTAGCAAATGTCATAAAAATATCTAAAGTACACACATGTGCATATGTTGTCCTAGACCCCTTGCACACTAACTACACTAGCTACTTTAGCTTTGTTCATTAGTTTCTCACCAACCGCTGTTGTGGGGCTTTCACCTTTGGTCATCCTCCGCCCATATACCATATATGTAGACTCCCCCATGCTCTCTTCTGCTGATCCTTATGCCTCTTGTAGGTTGTAGCCCACGTTGGCCTTCCCAAGTCCTAACTAGTTTCGGGCTCCCAGACATATGTATGCATGTTTGGAGTCGAATTACATATATGTGATGTGAGAAAGCAAGCTCTCTTGTTTGGGAACAAGAAGCACCGGGAACTTGCTAGGAATGAAACTAGGACGATGATCTTTGATTGTGCAGCCTGATCCAACAGTTGCTTCAGATGCCTCTTCCTCGTCGTTGGCATTCTGTGGCGCCTATGTGTAGCCAGCAAGTTGCCCTCGATATCCCAGTTCAACATCTCACTCATCCTGCTCTGAGAGATCATGTGTAGGTTACTTAATTTAGGCACATTGTCACCAAACATGTTTCTGGAAAAACTTTCATAGTTCAACTTCTAAATGAGAAATCAATTAGAAAAAATTACTTCCATGTTGTAACTTAGAAAAAAGTTCCAACTCTTTCAAGCAGTGCTTCTGTTGGGCAAAGCAAGATTTTTTTGTAATAAATAACAAAATAACTAGTTAATGCATGTAGGAACTAAGGGAAAATATGTTATAGGACAAGGGCAACCATAATTTGAAGATGGAAGAGAAAGTCTCGTGTCACCTTGCTCTCCCATAGAATGTGTGTTTCTGGCTCCATCTTCCTTCTTTTGCCCATGGCCAACAGCTCATCCTTATATACCTTTGTTATTTATGTTTGAACATTGCGACCTTATTGATTGGGTGCAGAATGGGCTTATCAATTAGTTTATCTATCCATAAACACTAAGAGATGTGCTTAACATACAGGTAACCGTAACGAATGAACTAAACAGCAACTTGCAAGACACCTTTCACTTGCAAAAGCTCTCAATCACTTAACCAATGCACATTCACTATACTTGCAATAAGTTATCAGTAGGTTAGCATGATCAGCCCATGACTCCGCCCCAAAGTAAAATGTCGCTCAAACGGATGTATCTAGCACTCTGAAATACATCTAGTAGTTCTTCACACTCTGCAATGATGAGCCATGAACGAAGACCTACCTAGGATTGTTATATAATTTGAAACAACTCACAAGCAAAACCCTTCTTGTATATATATATATATATATATATATATATATATATATATATATATATATATATATATATATATATATATTGGTAGCTTCAGCTCTCTCTGCAGAAAACAACATGCAAACCTCGCTCGTATAGCAAATGCCACAAACCTCGCATTCTATATAGTTTCTAAGCCCCTACTCAACTCTGCAATCTGACACCAAAGACATAACCTCGTAATGGCCACCAATCAAGGCATGCTCAAGAAGTTTGACAGCAATTGCCTCAAGCAGCCTGACTGCAATTGCTCACATGAAGTTCCTCTGCACACCTCCAGATGAGAAACAGGATGATAATCCTTGTGTCTTGTTCTCTAGATCCAAAGCCACATTTTTCCGCCTGGCGGTCAAGTCTTTCTCACGGTCCCACAGCTTCCATGGTGGTTCTCCTCCCATTCTTCCTTCCCTCGTTGTTGCTTCTGCTTCCTTTTATCCTTTTTGCTCTCTCGGTGCTTCTACACAAGAGATATCGACCGTTTGGAGGAGTTGTATTTATTCACAAGCGAAGCATCTATTGCACTTCTTTTCATGTCCATCTGCAATTGCCTTTGCTTTGTTGTAGGCTTCTAAAGTTATAAGTAGCTAAAACAAACAACACTGACATTATCAACAGTAGTAGTGCATCATAGATCAACCAGGTGCTCAAAACAGTCAACCAGAAAAAGATAGCTCTATTTTTTGAGGAAAAAAATAGGCATCCTACTACACATACAATGCTCAACGGGTTCCTTAAAGCATCTACAGTCGGACTAGGCTTATATGAGCCCTATAGGTCCATTGACGTGTTCGGATGTGTCCGCAAATAGCATTCGCCCACCCTCAAATGTCCGCCCGTGCAAATACATCCCCCACTTTCGAAGCCTAAAATACATGCAACTACATGAACATCAATCATTTGATGATACAAATACATGTAACAGCGAATACCACACACACAAATGAAATTTATTCATAGAAAAATATGTTTATAATGGGCATGCCAAATTCACAAGTATTTTGATGACAAAGCTTCAAATATAATGTCCTCTTTGGTGTGACCTTGGTACTACCCGTGTAAAACTTTCGGGGCAGTTCATCTATTGCTAATGTATGCAATCAACTAAACCGAGCATACCTGAGAAACCTTTTGCTCCTCCAATTGCCATTAACTTTTCTGTGTCCTCGATAGTTGGTTCTCTTGGGTGCTCCGCTCGAAACACCTTCAACACAGCGCGGTCAAATGTTACCATGGCCTCGAGGCATGTGCTCTCCCCATCCAGACAATCTCATCAATGGCCTATGCTACTTTACCGTATGCAAGCATCCCCAGAGTAGCCATGCGTTTGTGCATATGAGAGAACGAATGTTGTCCACAACAATCCTTCCTCAGCTTGAAGTAAGGATCATATGTCTCCACAACATTCAATACACGCAAGAACAAAGGTTTTCTCATCAGGAAGCGACACTGAAAAAAGCCATCATGGTATGTTAGATTGGAGATAGTTGTAGTTATTTTTTTGGGAAGTCCATGAAAAATATCTAAAGTACAACCATCTCCAGAAAACACATGTGAACATTAGCACATATAGCAAATGTCGTAAAAATATCTAAAGTACACACATGTGCATATGTTGTCCTTGACCCCTTGCACAAACTACACTAATTTAGCTTTGTTCAATAGGTTCACACCAACCTCTGTTGTGGAGCTTTCACCTTTGCTCACCTCTCATATGTATATATATACTCTCTCATGTTCTCTTCTACCTCTTGTAGTCCACGTTAGCCTTCCCAAGTAACTAGTGCTCCCAACCATATATTTATGTTTGGATTCGAATTACATATGATGGTGAGAAGACAAGCTCCCTTGTTTGAGAACAGGAGGCGCCTAGAACCTGCTAGGAACGAAGTTCTATAGATTCACTTTGATTGTCCCGTCTGATCCAACACTTCCGTTAAATGCCGCTTCATTTTTTTGGTGATACTGTGGCGCCTACGAGTAGCCACCAAGTTGCCCATGATTACCCAGCTCAGAGAGGTCAGGGTGCACATTGTCACCGAAAGATGTTTCTAACACCAAGTGTGTAATACAAAACACAGTGCTAATTTATTATGAGTTATTAACTGACGTATCTCCTACCTTACTGGATATAGAGAGGAAACGGTAACCCTAGCCATCACCAAACAACTCGCATTTGTTATCTACTTCCTCACACACAAACCACCACTGTCATTCCTCTCAATGTTGTTGTCTTCCCATCTAATGCCCGCTGGAACAAAGGGGAAATATGTTTGCTAGACAAGGGTAACCATATCTTGTCTTCACCATGTTCTCCCATAGAGCATGTGTTTCTGGCTCCATCTTCCTTCTTTTGCCTATGGTCAACAACTCGTCCTTTGTTATTAATGATATGTTTAAATATTTGTGAGCTTATTACTTTGGTGTGGAATGGGCTTATCAACTAATTGATCAATCCATAAACACTAAAAGATACGCTTAACATATAGGTAACCTTAGCGAATGAACTAACAACCAATCTGCAGGGCACCTTTCACTTGCAAGAGCTCTCAATCACTTAACCAATGCACACTTCATTGTACTTGCAATAAGTATCAGTTGGTTAGCATGACCAGGCAATGACAATAGCATAGTAGGATATTATACAACATTATTCCATCACTTTAAGTCCCAAAGCATAGGTCTTGGCCCTCGGCAAAAATGAGCCATGAACGAAGACTTACAAGCAAAACCCTTCTTTTATATGTATCAATAACTTGAGCTCTCACACAGAAAATAGCATCCGGACCTAGCTCGTATAGCAAATATCACAAACCTCACATTCTCTATGGTTTATATCATTCTGTGCCCCTAACAACTCTGGGATCCGGCACCAAATACGTACCCTGGTACTGGCGACCAATCGTGACATGCTCAAGTAGCCTGACTACAATTGCTCATAGGAAGTTGCTCTACACAGCTCCAGAAGAGAAATGGGACGACAATCCTTTGTGTCGTGTTCTCTGCGATCTTCAACAAGTTGCCTTCAAATTCAAGGTTTACAAATGTCTTGCGTCAAAAGAGTGTCTGGTGCCATGTCCTATGCTGGAACAGGATTCGCTAATTTGATTGGGCTCGGATCTGCGGGGAAGCTTTAGTTTTGACTTGTGTCTAGATGTTTGCCAGCTTATTATTACCCGGGTGCCGAATGAATGAAACACTAAAAGATGTATCTGCTGAATCATGGATGGGCGTTAGGCCCATATGAACAATGATTCCTAGTTAATCTTGAGGCCCATGTATGGTATGGCAGGTGGTGGGAAGTTTAGTCCCACCTTTCTAGTTGCGGAGAGTTGAGACCCCTTTATAAGGAGCTCTGCCACTTGCCATTGGGAGCTTGGGAAGAGGAGTGGTACACGTGTGCTCCTCCTCCTCCTCCGCCGCCCGCCTCGTCACGACGCCCACGCTGTGGGTTGCGGGAATGAGCCGAGCCAGAGCTTATTTTTGCCGCTCAAGAAAGAATTAATTAATAAGGGATTAATTAACGAGTCCTTAACATGTGGGCCACTGTCCGAGACATTGGACTGTGGGCTGACTTGTGTTCCCAGGAGTGCGTCGACTCGGTCGTGGGCCTCCACCCAAGCCCACGACAGGCTATATAAGAAGGCTCTGGCCACTGGAGTGACCTAACTTGGTCCACTCACTCCCTCTCGTGTAACCTAACCGTCATCTACTGTTCCCTGCTCTATGCTGTCTCCGGCGACCCCATCCCGACGACCGTGTGCACGGTTGGTCGGGAGAGAAGGTGCCTCCGAAACCCTGCCGTTCGAGATCCTGCCCGGGAGATCGGCAATAAGGTTTTTGGGGAGCATCTCGACATGACTGCTCCCGATCCATCCCCAGCTCCGTCCGCATCTGCTTCACTATTTCCCCTGCATCAACACCATGGTCGATGATGCCGCTGCCTAGAAGAAGGCCACGGATGAAGCCAAGGCTGCTGCCGCCGCCGCGTTGGTAATGCCAACCGGAGGGTATGATCTGTTCATCCCTTATTTACTCGTGCTTGTGCTAGCCGTATATGTGCTGCTCATAGATGGTTTGCTTCTATGTTCTGTACGTGCTAGTATGCCTAGGAATCGGTATGAGATGCATACCATATTTGCCATGCTTACTGTTTACTCGTGGATTAGTCTAATTGGAAAAGTGCTAATATTTCCAACAATCCAAAAACCATATTTTAGGCACTTTTTGATTCAAGGCTTGCTGCGACACTGAAACCAGAAAAGTTTACTGGAACGCACTTTAAGCATTGGCAGACAAGGACCACCTTGTGGCTCACAGCAATGAACGTGTTCTGGGTTGGTGATGTGTCTCCCACAGAAACGATTTTTCCTGGACGGGAAAAGGCGTTTAGGGAGGTGAAAGGATCAAGAAGAGGTGTCTAGAGGGGGGGTGATTAGACACTAAGCAAGAAAAGTTGTAGTTTTTAATTTCTTTAAGTTGAAGTGGAGTTTTGGCACAAATTTAACAATCACAATACATATCAAACAAGCATGCAAAGAGTATATGAGCAGCGGAAAGTAAAGCATGAAACTTGCAAGAATGTAAAGGGATGGGATTGGAGTGTGCAAACGCAATTTGGAGACACGGAGATTTTTTAGCCGTGGTTCCGATAGGTGGTGCTATCGTACATCCATGTTGATGGAGACTTCAACCCACGAAGGGTAACGGCTGCGCGAGTCCACGGAGGGCTCCACCCACAAAGGGTCCACGAAGAAGCAACCTTGTCTATCCCACCATGGCCGTCGCCCACGAAGGACTTGCCTCACTAGGGGTAGATCTTCACGAAGTAGGCGATCTCCTTGCCCTTACAAACTCCTTGGTTCAACTCCACAATCTTGTCGGAGGCTCCCAAGTGACACCTAGCCAATCTAGGAGACACCACTCTCCAAGAAGTAACAAATGGTGTGTTGATGATGAACTCCTTGCTCTTGTGCTTCAAATGATAGTCTCCCCAACACTCAACTCTCTCTCACAGGATTTGGATTTGGTGGAAAGAATATTTGAGTGGAAAGCGACTTGGGGAAGGCTAGAGATCAAGATTCATATGGTAAGAATGGAATATCTTGGCCTCAACACAAGTGTAGGTGGTTCTCTCTCAGAAAATGTAAGTTGGAAGTGTAGGTACGTTTTGATGGCTCTCTCCATGAATGAAGAGTGGGTGGAGGGGTATATATAGCTGAGGGAGTCCTGGATTAGGGGGTATCCGGATAACCGGACTATATACCTTGGCCGGACTGTTGGACTATGAAGATACAAGACTCAAGACTTCGTCCCGTGTCCGGATGGGACTCTCCTTTGCGTGGAAGGCAAGCTTGGCGATTCGGATGTTAGATCTCCTTCTTTGTAACCGACTCTGTGTAAACCTAGCTCCTCCGGTGTCTATATAAACTGGAGGGTTTAGTCCGTAGGACGGGAACAATCATAATCATAGGCTAGCTCCTAGGGTTTAGCCTCTACGATCTCTTGGTAGATCAACTCGTGTAATACTCATATCATCAAGATCAATCAAGCAGGAAGTAGGGTATTACCTCCATCGAGAGGGCCCGAACCTGGGTAAAACATTGTGTCCCCTGCCTCCTGTTACCATTAGCCTTAGACGCACAGTTCGGGACCCCCTACCCGAGATCCGCCGGTTTTGACACCGACATTGGTGCTTTCATTGAGAGTTCTGCTATGCCGTCGCTATAAGGCTTGATGACTCGTCTCGTTGTCAAGGACAACATCACCTCTGGGGGAGCCCTGGCTCTAGGCCAAACTCTCCAACTAGGCGGCTTTGTCATGACCGCCCGATCGGCTGTCGCGCTGACGATGACTTCTCGGGTCATCAAAAACAGCCTCCACGTCAATTCGGAACTCGCCGAATAGATGGATCCAATGGAGCTCTCCTCCCTTAATGATCTCTTGGATCGCATCGCCGCTCTGGGAGTCTCTACAGACTATTATCGGATCGGGTCTAAACCCAACCAAAGGGATATTAAATCCCCATCGGTCACCCATGAGATAGCGGTAGTGGAAGAGCCACACATGGATTATCCCTCTACTTTGAGGACGAACTATGTCCGGATTACCGAGCTCTCTGAGCCGGATACCCGTTCGCGGGAGGACATGACCCAGAACCTGAACTTAGAATCTGGCAGCGGGCCAGAAAAATTGGGCAACATCCCGGCGTCCGAGCTACCAAGCCCGGAAGCTCCTCTGTCCCTGGGTGTCAGATCGGGTCAGAATTCGGATTCAAATACGCCCACCCACCCAGACTTATGCCATCTTTCCCATATCAGACAAGAGCCCCAAGAGACAGTACATCGCTACTGGGCCAGATTCCTCCTTGTGATAAACAAGGTCAAGGACTGTCGCGAGGAAGACGCAATCTCACTTTTCTGCAAAAATTGCACGAACAAAGGGATCCTCAACGCCATAAGTCGTCATGACATAGTACACTTTGCTGACTTAGCGGCCATAGTACAAAAGTATTGTGCGATGGAAAGCGCCTGGAAAACCCAAACAGACTTCTGGGATAATCCGGCTCTCACTAAACCCTTCGTCCGAACTAAAAGGGAAAACTCTCGTAAGTTACCCGATCCAATTCCCAAAAAACCAAAGCCCGCTCCAGTGCGTGGAACCATATTGGAAGAATGGCTCAATGGGCCATGCAAAATTCACAGCACGCCGGATACCACGCCAACGCATAGCCTTAGAGCATGTTGGATACTCCGACAGGTAGCAAAAAGCGGGGAGGATCTCCTTGTAAACCATAAAGCAAAGCAACATCCCGCCGAAGACAACAACGTGGTGCTGACAGTCTTCGAGACTTTCACCTCAAATAAAAGGCGCAAGCGAGCTCATCGAAGTTTCGCTGAAGTCTGCCACGTGGCAAAAATAAATCCATGGAGCGACACTGCTATAACCTTCAGTGCCAGTGATGAACCTCAATTCCAAACAGTCCGGGCACCAGCCGCTTTGATCCTTAGCCCAATCATGGACGGCTTCCGGCTCACTAAAGTACTCATGGACGGCGGAAGCGGATTAAACCTCATCTACGAAGAAACCCTCAACAAGATGGAAATCGACAAAAGTCGCATTGAGCAAAGCAGCACGACCTTCAGGGGAATCATCCCTAGTCGGGAGGCACGGTGTGCGGGAAAAATCACACTGGATGTGGTATTCAGCACGCCGGAGAATTATAGGTCCGAAGAAATCACGTTCCAAGTGGCCCTGTTCAGCAGCGGATACCACACCCTTTTAGGGCGGGACGCATTCACGAGATTTCAAGCCATGCCCCATTACGGGTATGAAGCTCAAAATGCCCGGACCCAATGGAATCATCACTCTAGTTAGTGATCCGGACGTCGCACTCCGCGCCGAAAATAAAACTGCCGCACTAGCCCTGGAAGCATTATCCGAAGCCCTAGCTGCCGAAGAACTAACAACGCTGCACGCCATAGTGGACAGAGACGACGTGATACTCGACAAGCGACCCAAGTCCACCTCTTTCAAGCCCGCCGATGAGATAGTCAAATTCCAGGTCCACCCAATGGACCCCACAAAGACAGCTTCCATTGGGACACAGTTGAGCCCCACAATGGACGCCGCACTGCGAGACTTCCTACGCGAGAATTGGGACATTTTCTCCTGGCATCCTTCAGACATGCCGGGCATCCCACGCAGGCTGGCCGAACACAGCCTCAATATACTGAAAGGATACAAGCCAGTCAAGCAGACTCTTAGGCGCTTTTCAGAGCCTAAGCGGCAAGCCATGGGAGAAGAGCTAGCCAAGCTACTTGAGGCCGGATTCATCAGAGATATAAAACATCCGGATTGGCTAGCAAACCTGGTAATGGTACCAAAGAAGGACAAATCCTGCGCCTATGTGTCGATTTCAAAGACCTCAACAAGGCCTGCCCTAAGGATCCCTTCCCCCTCCCTCGCATTGACCAAATCATCGACGCCACCGCAGGACACGACTCACTATGTTTCCTCGACGCATACTCCGGATACCATCAGATAAAGATGGCGGAATCCGACCAAGCCGCAACGGCCTTCATAATGCCATATGGCCCTTTCTATTTCAACACTATGCCTTTAGGGCTCAAAAATGCCGGTGCAGCCTATCAACGCATGATTCAGACATGCCTGGAGAAGCAAATCGGCAAAACAGTGGAGGCATACATGGACGACGTAGTCATCAAAACAAGACACGTCGAAACTTTAATAGATGACTTGAGACTCACGTTCGACAACCTCCAAACATACGACATCAAGCTCAACCTGGAAAAATGTGTTTTCAGCGTACCCTCCGGGAAGTTGCTCGGCTTCATCGTTTCCAATAGAGGAATCGAAGCAAATCCGGCAAAAATCCGAGCTCTGTCCCAGTTGGCTATCCCAACAGACCTCAAGCAGATCCAGAAACTAACTGGATGCGTGGCTGCCTTAAGCCGCCTTATCTCCCGATTAGGAGAAAAGGCACTACCTCTCTATCGCCTTCTTCGACGCACCGAACACTTCAAGTCGACGGATGCGGCCATAGCCGGACTAGATGAAATAAAGACCCTATTGGCCAGCAATCTAGTCCTAACCGCGCCAAATACTGGCGAACCTATGCTATTATACATAGCTGCAACACAACAGGTTGTAAGCGCAGTGCTCGTCGTCGAACGAGAAGCAGACGGACACAAGTTCCCGCTCCAAAAGCCGGTATATTACGTGTCCACTGTCCTCACTCCATGCAAATCCCGATACCCACACTATCAAAAGATAGCATACGTGGTCTTCATGGCATCTCGGAAGCTACGTCACTACTTCCAAGAGTGTTCGATCATGGTGGCCTCCGAAGTACCACTGAATGACATAATAAACAACCGCGACGCCACGGGCCGAATTACTAAATGGGCTATCAAGCTCCTTCCATTTGACATCATATACAAACCACGACGGGCCATTAAGTCGCAAGTACTGGCTGACTTTGTCGCCGAATGGACAGAAGCCGAACTCCCTAAAGAGTACGATGCGTACTCCAGTTGGATCATGCACTTCGACGGCTCTAAAATGCTGGCCGGATTGGGAGCGGGTGTAGTCCTGACATCCCCCACCGGAGACACGGTCCAATATGTACTCCAAATATTATACACAGACTGCAACAACGCAGCCGAATACGAGGCTCTGTTGCATGGTCTTCGGATGGCACTCTCTATGGCCATTCAACGCCTAGAAGTGCGCGGGGACTCGAACCTCGCAATATCACAAATAAACGGAGACTTCGATGCCAAGGATCCGACAATGGCAGCCTACCGTAATGTCATCCTCAAAATGTCAGCTCGGTTCGAGGGGCTCGAATTCCACCATGTGGTTCGAGAAAACAATCAAGCGGCGGATATCCTCGCCCGCATCGGCGCTAAACGCGACCCCGTCCCACCTAATATATTCTTGGAAAGGTTGTTCAAGCCATCTGTTGTATGGCAAGGGGAGACCGGCAACACCAGTCCAGCTCCGAACACAACCCCAGATTCCGAACCATCTGACGTAATCGGGGGCTCCGCCACCGAAATAACACCTTCGGCCCACAAAATCATGGCCGTCATCGCCCCATGGACCGAGCCCTTCTTTCCCTACCTAAATAGGCAAGAGCTCCCCGAGGACCAAAATGAAGCTTGTTGTATTGTGCGGCGTTCCAAGGCCTACAAAGTCCATGAGGGAGAGCTCTATGAGAAAAGTGCCACCGGAGTGCTCCAAAGATGCATCTCCGAAGAGGAAGGGCGGCAGCTCTTGGCTGAAATCCATGCCAGACTCGGCAGGCACCACGCTGCAGCCCGGTCACTTGTCAGCAAAGCCTTCCGTACAGGGTTTTTATTGGCCGACAGCCCGGGCAGATGCAAAGGACCTGGTCCAACATTGTGTCGGTTGCCAGCTCTTCGCCAATCAGAGCCATATGCCCCCTATCGCTCTCCAAACAATCCCCATAACTTGGCCCTTCACGGTCTGGGGGCTGGATATGGTCGGACCTCTTAAAGGGGGAAGCCATAAGAAAAAATACTTATTGGTCATGGTGGACAAGTTCACCAAATGGATAGAAGCCAAACCAGTTAAAACGGACGAATCCGGACCAGTGATAGATTTCATATCACTGTTATGGCGTCCCCCACAGCATCATCACCGATAATGGCTCAAACTTCACAGCCGATGAAGTGAAAACTTGGTGCGGCAACATGGGCATTAAGCTCGATTACGCCTCCGTCTATCATCCCTAAACAAACGATCAAGTCGAACATGCAAATGGTCTCATCATGAGCGGCATCAAACCCAGACTAGTGTGATCCTTGAAGGAATCAGACACGCACTGGGTTGAGGAGCTTGACTCCGTACTCTGGGGGCTGCGGACCACGCCGAATCGTACCACTGGATATACACTATTTTTATGGTGTACGCCACAGAAGCAGTTCTACCCTACGACATAATCCATGACTCACCTCGCGTGCACATGTACGAAGAGAAGGAAGCCGAGCTAGATCGGCAGGATAACTTAGATGCCCTGGAGGAGGAGCGCGACATCGCAAAAGCCCGTTCTGCATTCTATCAGTAGCGGGCTCGAAGGTATCAAAGCAGAGAAGTGCGGGCCAAAACTTATAACATTGGCGAACTCGTTCTGCGCCTACTGGAGAAGAAGAAGGACAAGCTCAAACCCAAGTGGGAGGGTCCCTTCCTCATTTATAAAGTTCTCACTGGAGGAGCGTTCCGTCTATGCAATGCATCCAATAACAGACTCGAGCCGAACCCATGGAACGCGGCCAGACTCCGGAGATTCTACGCCTAGTGCCGAACTCAGTGTTCGTCTCCTTACCTCCGCTCTTTCAATTATGTTCTCCTTTTTCCCTTTCTCGCCCTCTTTACCTTCTTCACACAAAGTATTAAATACTATGCGGATGCTTCAATCGCTCCAGCCGCACTATGCATGCTCACCATACCTGGGGGCTTCCTATACGGAAGCTAAATATAATTACTTTTATGGCTTCCTGCCTACCACATATGCGTCCTTTTCCATATGTGCCTTTTCTTCGCCATTATATGCATCGATACGACTTAAGATTTGGCCATGCTGAGTTGCCTGGCTCTTGTGTTTATGCCCTACGTTCCCGTTAATTCGGCTAGGGCATAAGAGGAGCACCTCTGTGATTGTTACTGCATGTTCAGCCGGATGTGTACCTCAGATCGGGTGAAGCCGAAATCTAGCGTTCTTAAGGGAATATTCGGTCGGTGAACAAAAGAGGTTTTTTCATTTATTACAACATGAACCCCCAGATGTTTTGTATCCTGCGCTTCTGTCCGCAGTTCGGACATGCACATTGATGCATGCGTACCCAGGGAAAGGAACCCCTAACGGAACTATTCTCTCTGGAAGATGTTTCTTACTACCCATGTAATATAACATAACTAGTTGGGTACTTGTCTGTTCAAGCACTTATGACCCCTACGCCTAGTTCCATGCATACCCCAGTTTTACATAACTGAGTGGGTATTCGGATGCACCCCGGACTGTTGGGTCCGGGGGCCGAAGCGAAAAAGTCCGCCATGACAAATGACTTTCAATCCGGCTAGGGACTACATATGTCCATTGAATTACATAGTCACTTGGACTGGCTACATCTTCCTCTATACCATCCAACAGGCTGTCTAGCCTACAATCCTGTTGGGAATACTTTGCGGCTAATGCTACTCGGTCATACACCAGACTTACGGGAATCTCTTGCCCATCTGGCCCTACCGGTCCGACTTCGGCCATATGGTTCGGGTCAGCCTTGGCGTATCGCGTCTTCACCATGGCCCAGGCTTCCCTTACACCTTGTCGGTAGGCTGATACCTTCCATAACCCGAAGCGCCACCATGCTCCTCCGAGCATATCCACGAGCTCCCCCATGCCTTCTGGCAAGGAAGCGGATGGCCACAAGGCCTGGGCAATACCCTGCATCACCTGCCGAGCTCGTCCGTGCAGTTGTCAGAGATCTTGAAGCAAATCGCCTGCGGACCCGGGCATCTCCTCGTCAGGATGGCCCGTCAGCATACCTACAGACATAACTCTATTAATACGCTTCCTCGCTGAACTGTACTGCAGTTCGTTTAAGCACTTACCATAAATGTTGCGATGAAGCCTCATGTTCTCCTTCACGGAGTCCGCAAGCTGAGCTCGAACATCTGCTAATTCGACGCCCAGCCGGATGTTGGCATCTTGGAGATTGTTTTTCTCCTGCCTAACCTGCGTAAGCACACGCTCGTCAGCATTTAGCTGTCTTCGGAGGTGTGACTCACTATCTTTCACGACCTATGGATTCTCTCCGGGATTGTCTGCAGAATCTTCTATTAGACTTATAAAGCAAGCCACATACTAACTGGTATACGTCCTTAAAATTTCTCTATTGAGAAAAGTGTTACCAGATAAGGCCTTCTGGGATTCCTATAGTTTGGCAATCGCGGCCCTCAGCTGGGTCTTGCACTCCTCTAGCTCTTGAGATAACTGGGTATTCTTCTCTAGAAGAACCTATGCATACAATGATCCTTAAAGTAGTTGTTCCAACTGTTCAAGTCTCAAGGGCTACTAATATACATGCTTATCAAATTTTATTACCCGTATATCCTTTGCATACTGGTCCATCGCTCGGGCAAGTCCATCTTGGGCAGCTCGGATGTATGCGTCTCCTGAATTGAAGACATTGAATGCCTCTTCAGAAAAGATACCATTGCGGAGTACGGCCTGTCGGCGTCGGTGATTCATGGCGCTCTCTACTTCAGAATTTGTGGCGGAGAGCCTGTCCACATCCTTTGTCGGAGGACAATTCGGTGTCGGCCCCACATTAGCCTCCTCTCTTGAAGCCGGTTCTAGAATCCGGCTGGTGGAGGCATGACCGGCAGGATCTCCGGACATAGTCCGGCGACTACTCTTTCTGCCAGGACATGATGGACGCTGTTACATTTCAAAAATGATAATCGTAGAGCAGATTTTAGTTATACCTTTGCGACGGCGTTTCGACCCTAACTGCCTTCCTGTTGAGCCTGCCTCGCCCGGATTCCCTTTGCTGATGAGCCCCTAGGGGCTCGGCGCCGCATTCCGATGGCCGTCTCTATAAAAATACAATATTTTCTCATAAGGCATGGTATAAGGAAGGAATCCTCTTCGGAGGTTAGGGCTTCAGCTTTGCTTACACGCAATGCAGGGAGCAGTCCGGGATAGTCGGCAATAATAGCCACCAAAGTGTCGTTACAGCTTGCCTGATAAAATGTCCCGTCGACAAGCTCCATAGATATATCCGGATCTTCTTCAAGTCCGGGGTCGAGGGCCCAGCCAGGATCCTCTGGCTGCGGAGAAGGGTTGTTGAACTCTTCCACGGCCTTCCTCAGTTCCTGTTTAGAAATACCAAGGTAAATGATTGTGATGAAGGATGCAAGAATGAATAGAGTTGAGTAAGAGTAACGGCTTACCCAGCTTGGGGAGTTGTACATGGAAAATCCATCCCGCGGTTTAATACGGAGGAACTCCTCTTCTTCTCCTTTATATAAATTGGACAGTATTCTCACCAGAGCGGTGGCGGAGTCCGGACCTTTACGACTGCGGCGGGTGGCATCGTCTTTCCCGTTGAAGTGCCACATGGGCTTCCCCCGATATTGAAGTGGTTGCACCCCCCGCATTATGCATATTGATATAACTTCGACTATTGTCAGTCCTGATTGGGCCAGTGTCTTTATCCTGCCCATCAGGAAGTGGACTTCTCTGTCATCTTCCTCCTGGGGGCTCCGAGGGCGCCAACTTTGGCGTTTCTTCAGCGGAGCGTTATCAAACTCAAGAAGGCCCGTCTGGATCAGGTCCGGAAGGGGAACGTCATCTACATAAAACCACTCCGAGGGCCAGTCTTTGGATGCCTTGTTTGGAGTGCCGGATAGGTATCCGGTCTGGGCGACGCGCCATATCTCAGCTCCACCCACTTGATATATAGATCCCCCATGATTACGAGGGACGAGGCAGAATAACTTCTTCCATAACTCGAAGTGAGCCTCGCACCCCAGGAATAACTCACAGAGGGAAACGTATCCGGCGATGTGCAGCACGGAGGCGGGGGTAAAGTTATGCAACTGGAGGCCATAGAACTCCAGGAGCCCGCGGAGGAATGGGTGGATTGGAAACCCAACGCCTCTTAGCAAATATGGGATGAGGCATACCCACTCCCCCTGAGATGGGTTGGGAGATCTCTCCGCTTGCGCCCCGCCATTATAGGTGGCTAGTCCGGCTCGGGCGGGGACCATGTATGTAGGTGGAAGAAACCCTTGGGTCTACAACTCTACTAAACGGCTGTGGGCGACAGAACATTTTTCCCAATCACCTGGCTTAGAGCTAAGGGAGCTGCGGCGACCGGCCATGGTGGAATGGTTCTTTCCGGATGCGCTCTGTTGAATGCTCGCTTAAGGGAAGAAGGTGAGATTTGGATCTGAGGAACCCCGTCTCTTCAAATAGACGGTTCGCCTGCAGGGTCAGGGTGGCAAATGTAAAAAATGCTCCGGCCCCTTGTATTCGCTCGACACATGGAGATGGCCATTATTGAGGCACAGAAGCCGAGGAATACAACATTGATGGGAAGTCGGACAATGTTCGCTACAACAGGTACTCTAGATTTGGAGAAGAACCCGCCTTGCAATTCCGAAGACAATCTGCACGCCAGACTCATCGTCATTGAAGCCTGGTTCGGGGAATACTGAGGGAGTCCTGGATTAGGGGGTATCTTGATAGCCGGACTATATACCTTGGTCGAACTGTTAGACTATCAAGATACAAGACTCAAGACTTCGTCCCGTGTCCGGATGGGACTCTCCTTTGCATGGAAGGCAAGCTTGGCGATTCGGATGTTAGATCTCCTTCTTTGTAACCGACTCTGTGTAACCCTAGCCTCCTCCGGTGTCTATATAAACCGGAGGGTTTAGTCCGTAGGATGGGAACAATCATAATCATAGGCTAGCTCCTAGGGTTTAGCCTCTACGATCTCGTGGTAGATTAACTCTTGTAATACTCATATCATCAAGATCAATCAAGCAGGAAGTAGGGTATTGCCTCCATTGAGAGGGCCTGAACCTGGGTAAAACATCGTGTCCCCTGCCTCCTATTACCATTAGCCTTAGACGCACAGTTCGGGACCCCCTACCCGAGATCTGCCGGTTTTGACACCGACAATAGCCTCCGCACAAAATCTAACCGGTACACACAACTTACCAATCTCGGTGGGACCGAATTGAGAAACTCGGTCGGACCGATTCAGCAAATGATGTCACCGTTAGGATTTTCGGTGGGACCGACATGCAACTCGGTAGGACCGATATGGTTAGGGTTAGGACATAACGTAATCTCAGTGAGACCGATTACTCAAACTCGGTGAGACCGATTTTGGTAATGAACACACAGAGGGTTGGTCAGGCAAACTCGGTGGGACCCATTCGCTCATCTCGGTGATACCGAAATGTTATGAAAGGGAAACAGAGAGTTTGTATTGTAATCTCGGTAGGACCGATTACTCAAACTCGGTGAGACCAATTTTGGTAATAGATACATATAGAGAGATTACAATCCCATCTCGGCAAGACCGAGATCCCTATTGGTGAGACTGATTTGCCTAGGGTTTGTGGCAGTGGCTATGACATCTGAACTCGGTGGCGACGGATAGAAAGAATCGGTGGGGCCGAGTTGGACTTTTGGTTTGGGTCATATGTGGATGTGAGAAGGTAGTTGTGGGCTTTGGAGCATATCACTAAGCACTTTGAGTAAGCAAGCCATTAAGCAACACCTCATCCCCTCTTGATAGTATTGGCTTTTCCTATAGACCCAATGTGATCTTGGATCACTAAAATAGAAAGAGTAGAGTCTTGTGCTTGGAGCTTGAGCCAATCTTTTGTCCTTAGCATCCCAAAGGGGTTCCACATCCCCTAGTCCATGCCACTCCATTGTTGAACTTATCTGAAACATACTAGGTAAAAGTGTTAGTCCAACAAGAGATATGTTGACATTAATTACCAAAACCACCCAGGGAGCACTTGTGCTTTCAATCTCCCCCTTTTTGGTAATTGATGGCAACATACATCAAAGCTTTAGATAAAGATATAGAGAATAACCAGTAAAGCTTTGGAACGACATGTAACATGCATAGGCTCCCCCTACATGTATGCAATCATGTGGATATGGAATATAGGAACAAGTGAATGCATAAGCATGACAGAGTAGGCAATGTGTTACATGTATCTTGGCTATATGCATCAGAGAAAAAGATGTGAATGTGGGAAATGTACCTTCATGCTCATGAGTTCTTCTTTCAAACAGTATGTACATCAGCAAGAATTCCTCATACACATGACTGTGATGCATATACTTACCTTGTGGTCTTGAGTTGGCTTAGGATGGAATGAACCTGCGTAAACAAGGTTAGATAACACAAATACACCTACTGGCCAGAGCAAACAAAAGAAACCACAAGAGTACCAAGACTGGGATGACATGTAGAGTGAGTACTAAGTACCACATTGGATATAGACATGTCCCCAAAGGTAAAGATGTGCAATGAATTCAAGAATTTCCTTCCCTTAGATGTCTTGCTCCCCCTAAATCTAGCATGGGATACTGGGAGAAGATAGGGAACAGAAAATCAGAGCAAAATTAGAGCTCAAAGAAACAAATGAACAGAGCTAATGCAAATAAGCACATATGAACATGTCTTTCCCTTCTTGAAGACATGTGGCTTCTCTCCTCTTGAACACCAAGCATCTAGGGTCCTTGATGATTACTCTCTCTCCTTGAGTACTCTCTCCCCCTATAGATATGATCAAGCTTTGATGTGATCTCTCTCTCCCCCTTTGGCAACAATTTCCGAGAAGGGTCCTTCTGGATATTTGTTGCAAACGGGTTCGGTCCTTGAGGCACAGAACAAAGCAGCAAGTTGAATGTGATGCTGGTAGAGGACAAGATTCATTTAGTGGAGCTGGATTAAGAACAATGCAGAAACAAGTGGCAAGCTGTCTTTCCTGTAGTGAAATCGGTGGCACCGAGTTTTATGCATCGGTTGCACCGAACAGATTCGGTTAGGCCGAAAACAACAAACTGGTGTGATCGAGTTCATCACAGAGAAAACACTTGTCACCTCAGCTCACTGGACAAGTAAGATCTCACAAGGATTTGCAATGAATTGGATGCAGGGAATGCAGATCAGAAAATAAAAGAGAAGAAATCTAGATGAAGTTTTTTTGAAAGGGGAAACAAATATGCATGAGACAAATGCAAGAGCACAGAAAAGAACACAAGAGAACATCATCTAGGATTAGTCGGCGACAAAGTCACCTATGTTAGAGTATATTGACTTAGGAGTCAAGTGAGATCACTTGATCATAGGTCATACTCATCGTTTAAGCTCAAAATGGGGTTACCATTTTCCGTTTAAGCATCTTGATGTATTCACATCTTGTCGAGTTACTTTGACTCATGACTTGGAGTAAAGCTTCTCTAAGATGGAATAACATACCTTGGGTGGTGGTGATGATCGTGATCATGTAGTTGAACTTGTGTGGGTTGCTCAAGGTTGATGTAGCTCGTCAAGAGTTGGGAGCACCACTTGAAACTTGAGTTCATCTACCTACATGGGTTAGTTTTGCAAGGAAGAGGACTTGTATATCCAAAATGACAATCATGAATCTCAAGAAATATTTGTCAAAGGATATGTTTGAGTAGATCCGTGCTTCCTTGACTTCAACCACCATTGTGTAGAGACTTGGTGATGTAGAGATTGCTCATGATGTGATTGAGTTGCAATCTCATAGATTTAGATTCACCCAAGTTCCTACATGGCTTAGATAACATGCAAGGTGCAAATATATCCAAGACATAAGATTATCATCATAAGAGAAATATCAAGGATTAGTCATAGGCTCATGTCTTGCATGTATCCAAAATGGAGTTCCTACTCCAAGTTTGAAGCATCAATGATGTTCAATTCACCTCTCAACTTGCAAAACACTTTCTCATCAAGTGGTTTAGTGAATATATTAGCTAATTTCTTTTTGGTGCAAACATGCTTAAGATTAATGTCCCCTTTGGCAACATGATCTCGAATGAAATGATGACAAACTTCAATATGCTTAGTTCGAGAATGTTGCACGGGATTGTGAGCAATCTTGATAGCACTTTCATTGTCACAAAGTAATGGAACATGTTTCACATATATCCCATAATCTTTAAGAGTTTGGGTCATCCAAAGTAATTGAGCACAACATGAACCAGAGCAATGTATTCCGCTTCAGCGGTGGATAAGGATACCTAGTTTTGTTTCTTGGAAGACCAAGACACAAGAGATCTACCAAGAAATTGACAAGTACCCAAAGTGGACTTTCTATCAACCTTGTCACCGGCATAGTCCGAGTCAGAGTAGCCAACAAGATTAAAAGAGGCCCTCTTTGGATACCAAATGCCAAAATTTGGTGTATGGATTAAGTATCTGACTATCCTTTTCACGGCCTTAAGATGACATTCTTTAGGAGCGGCTTGATATCGTGCACACATGCACACACTTAGCATAATATTGGGACGTGAAGCACATAGATATAACAATGAACCAATCATAGAGCGATAAACCTTTTAATCAACCGGTTCACCATCTTTGGTTAAATCAAGATGTCCACTAGTAGTCATGGGTGTAGGCATACCTTTGCATTCTTGCATATTGAACTTCTTGAATAGGTCCTTGGTGTACTTCGTTTGAGAGACAAAGGTGCCTTCCTTAGTTTGCTTGATTTGCAAACCAAGAAAAATTTGAGTTCACTCATCATCTACATCTCAAACTTCTCCCACATTAGCTTTCCAAACTTTTCACTAAAGTGAGGGTTAGTCGAACCAAATATAATATCATCAACATAGATTTGGCACATAAATAGTTCTCCATTAACCCTTTTAGTAAAAAGAGTAGAATCTATTTTTCCAATTTCAAATCCTTTTTCTATAAGGAACTTGGTCAAGCATTTATACCAAGCTCTAGGAGCTTGTTTAAGACCATAAAGAGCTTTGTGAAGTTTGTAAACATGATTAGGTTTCTTAGGATTGACAAAGCCGGGAGGTTGCTTAACATAAACTTCCTCCTCTATTTCACCATTTAGAAAAGCACTTTTAATGTCCATTTGGTACAAGGTGATATCATGGTGATTAGCATAGGCAAGTAAAATGCGAATGGACTCAAGTCTAGCAACGGGAGCATAAGTCTCACCATAGTCCATACCTTCGACTTGAGTGTAGCCTTGGGCGACGAGACGTGCTTTGTTGTGAACAACTTCTCCATCTTCATCTTGCTTGTCGCGAAACACCCATTTAGTACCGATGATGTTGTGTTTGTTGTCGGGCTTCTCAACCAATGTCCACACTTGATTTCTCTCAAAGTTGTGTAGCTCTTCATGCATGGCGTTTATCCAATCTGGATCTTCCAATGCTTCTTCAACCTTCATAGGTTCAATGCTAGAGATGAATGAATAGTGTTCACAAAAGTTAGCTAAATGAGTTTTAGAGCGAGTGATTCTCCTGGTTTGGATATCATTGTAGATTTGCTCGACGGGATGGTCTTTAGCAATTCTTGCTCGAACTCGTGAAAGCTTTTGCTTAGATTTTGGTTTAACATATTCTTCATCTTGTTCTTCTTCTTGGCCTTCTTCATTGTTGGCGTTGGCGTTCTCTTATCGTGGTGGAGAAGGAGGTTGTTGATGTTCATCTTGGTGTACTTCCTCGTTTTCTTCATCTTGGTGTGTCCCACTTGTGGATGCTTCCGTATCAACTCTTAGTTCACCTTGTCGCGAGGTAGAAGCTTCCACTTGGACAGACGAGGTACTCTCCTTCACCTCCGTTGGACAAATCTTGCCAATAGACAAGTCTTGGATTGCTTCCGAGGGGTCTTTGTCTCCTGCATAAATTGGCAATTGCTCTACTTGTGAGCCATTAGATTCATCAAACTTCACATCTACCGTTTCCTCAACCTTTTGGGTGAAATTGTTGTAGACACGACAAGTGTGAGAGTTTGAGCCATACCAAGTAGGAAACCTTCACGAGACTTAGGAGCAAATTTAGAACGACGATGCTTATCAAGAATGTAGCACTTTGAGCCGAATACTCAAAAGTATCCAACTTGGTGTTTGTTACCGGTGAGGAGCTCGTATGCCGTCTTGCCGAGTAGCTTGTGAAGATACAAGCGATTTGTCGCATGACAAGCTGTCTCAACCGCTTCTGCCCAAAAGTGCTTTGGCGTCTTATACTCATCAAGCATCGTTCTCGCCATTTTGATGAGTGTCCAGTTCTTCCTCTCAACAACTCCATTTTGTTGAGGTGTGTACATAGCCGAGAACTCATGTGAAATCCCTTCTTCATCAAGAAGGGTATCCACATTTGCATTCTTGAACTCCGTTCTGTTATCGCTGCGAACCTTCTTAATCTTCACTTCAAACTAATTTTGGGCCTTCCTAGTGAAGTTTTTGAAGATCTTTTGGACCTGTGATTTATCATCGAGAAAGAACACCCACGTAAATCTTGAAAAATCATCAACTATAACTAGATCAAAAGAATTTCCACCAACACTTTTGTAAGCATTGGGACCAAAAAGATCCATGTGAAGTAGCTCGAGTGGCCTCCTTGTGGTCATGATGTTCTTCACGGGACGCCTTCCTCCAACCTATTTACCTGCTTGACAAGCGCTGCAAAGTCTATCCTTATAAAATATGACATCGTTAACGCCAAGGATATGATTTCCTTTAATAAGCTTGTCAAGGTTTCGCATGCCCACATGACCTAATCATCTATGCCATAACCAACCTTTAGAGGATTTAGCAATAAAGCAAGTTCTAGGTTGAGCCTTTTTAGTGAAATCAACAATGTAAAGATCACCTCTACGAATGCCGGTAAAGACCATATTATGATTATCTCTACGAAACACTTGGCAATCTACTTCAGTAAATAGGACATTGAAACCGAAATCAGCAAGTCTAGATACTGAAAGTAAATCATATGCAAGAGATTCAACGAGCATGACATTTTGTATGGAGCTATCATGTGAGATGGCCACCTTACCGAGGCCAACCACCTTACCCTTTGAGTTAACACCAAAAGTGACATACTTTCGAGGGCCGTCGTTTTCAACAAGCTCACGAAACATATCTTTATCTCCGGTCATGTGATCGGTACATCCACTATCAAGAACCCATTCCTTTCCTCCTGCCATATATCCCCGAAGATTTGCCATAAGACCAAAATGTCTCATTGCATCATCAAGATCAAAGTCACTATCATCATCCTCATCATAGTATCCATGTTCAACATTATCATGTGGTGGATCAATTCCTAGAGAGGGTGATTCATTAGAGTGAGTTTGACAATGATCTCCTTTATGAATTCTAGTAGCTTCGAAAATAATATCGCTAATGATTCCAATACTTCCTTTGGTACGCATAAGATTTGTAAGCTCAAATAGACAATCACCAAACATAGGATCATTGGAATTCATCTTACTCAAGGCAATAGACTTATGGAGAATTTCATCTAGATTTTTCAAGGAATAATTCAGAAACCGTTCCTCAAGAAATTTCCATATAGTGTAGGCACACTCAAGAGTAGGCAAATTTCCAATCAAGTTTCTAGGCAAGCCTCTAGTGATAAGATTAACAGTTCTAAGATTGCGAACCATGTCAATTGACTCATCAAGGGTAGGATGCATAGGATCAACATGAGGTGCACAAGGGCTAGCAATGTACTTGTTCAAATGATATTCATTGAATCACAAGCATCTCATTTTTCCACTCATGAAAATACTCTCCATCAAGTATAGGCACTCTATGTCTAAGACTCCCAAAAGTAGACTCGTCCATCTTCCTCCAATGGTGTTTAAACCAAAGCATTGGAGACCAAAGCTCTGATACCAATTGAAACGATCGAGAAGAGGTGTCTAGAGGGGGTGATTAGACACTAAGCAAGAAAAGTTGCAGTTTTTAATTTCTTTAAGTTGAAGTGGAGTTTTTGCACAAATTTAACAATGACAATACATATCAAGCAAGCATGCAAAGAGTATATGAGCAGCGGAAAGTAAAGCATGCAACTTGCATGAATGTAAAGGGATGGGATTGGAGTGGGCAAACGCAATTTGGAGACACGGAGATTTTTGAGCCGTGGTTCCGATAGGTGGTGCTATCGTACATCCACGTTGATGGAGACTTCAACCCACGAAGGGTAACGGCTGCGTGAGTCCACGGAGGGCTCCACCCATGAAGGGTCCACGAAGAAGCAATGTTGTCTATCCCACCATGGTCGTCGCCCACGAAGGACTTGCCTCACTAGGGGTAGATCTTCATGAAGTAGGCGATCTCCTTTCCCTTGCAAACTCCTTGGTTCAACTACACAATCTTGTAGGAGGCTCCCAAGTGAGACCTAGCCAATCTAGGAGACACCACTCTCCAAGAAGTAACAAATGGTGTGTTGATGATAAACTCCTTGCTCTTGTGCTTCAAATGATAGTCTCCCCAACACTCAACTCTCTCTCACAGGATTTGGATTTGGTGGAAAGAATATTTGAGTGGAAAGGAACTTGGGGAAGACTAGAGATCAAGATTCATATGGTAAGAATGGAATATCTTGGCCTCAACACAAGTGTAGGTGGTTCTCTCTCAGAAAATGTAAGTTGGAAGTGTAGGTACGTTCTGATGGCTCTCTCCACGAATGAAGGGTGGGTGGAGGGGTATATATAGCCTCCACACAAAATCTAACCATGACACACAACTTACCAATCTCGGTGGGACCAAATTGAGAAACTCGGTCGGACCGATTCAGCAAATGATGTGACCGTTAGGATTTTTGGTGGGACCGACATGCAACTCGGTAGGACCGATATGGTTAGGGTTAGGACATAAAGTAATCTCGGTGAGACCGATTACTCAAACTCGGTGAGATCGATTTTGGTAATGGACACACAGAGGGTTGGTCAGGCAAACTCGGTGGGACCCATTCGCTCATCTCGGTGAGACTGAAATGTTATGAAAGGGAAATAGAGAGTTTGCATTGTAATCTCGGTAGGACCGATTACTCAAACTCGGTGAGACCAATTTTGTAATAGATACATACAGAGAGATTACAATCCCATCTCGGCGAGACCAAGATCCCTATCGGTGAGACCGATTTGCCTAGGGTTTGTGGCAGTGGCTATGACATCTGAACTCGGTGGCGCCGGATAGAAAGAATCGGTGGGGCCGATTTGGACTTTTGGTTTGGGTCATATGTGGATGTGAGAAGGTAGTTGAGGGCTTTGGAGCATATCACTAAGCACTTTGAGCAAGCAAGCCATTAAGCAACACCTCATCCCCTCTTGATAGTATTGGCTTTTCCTATAGACTCAATGTGATCTTGGATCACTAAAATAGAAAGAGTAGAGTCTTGTGCTTGGAGCTTGAGCCAATCCTTGTCCTTAGCATTCCAAAGGGGTTCCACATCCCCTAGTCCATGCCACTCCATTGTTGAACTTATCTGAAACATACTAGATAAAAGTGTTAGTCCAACAAGAGATATGTTGACATTAATTACCAAAACCACCCAGGGAGCACTTGTGCTTTCAGGAGGCAACCACCATCTTTGTGGGAGTCGTTCTTACTGTGATCGGAGACAAGTTGGTTGACGCATATCTCCATATGCGTGTTGCCAAAAAGTTGTGGGATGTTATCGAAGATAAGTTTGATGCAACCGATGCTGGGAGCTATGCCATGGAGCAGGTCCATGATTACAGGATGGTTGATAACCGTTTCGTATTGGACCAGGCTCATGAGATACAGTGCATCGCTAAGGAGCTGGAGCTCCTGAAGTGTGAGTTACCGGACAAATTTGTCGCGGGTTGCATTATTGCAAAACTCCCTCCTGGATGGAGGAACTTTGCTACTTCTCTCAAGCACTTGAGACGTGAATTCTCTGTTGAGGATGTCATCGGTCATCTTAGTGTAGAGAAGAACTCGAGAGCAAAGGACTCACACGTGAAAGGGGCAGAGGGTTCTTCTAGTGCCAATGTGGTGTAGAAGAACTTCCACAAGTTCAAGGGAAAGAACTCTGTCTAGCAGAATACTACCTTTAAGAAGAAAGGTAAGAAGAAAGACAAAAAGAGAGATGGTTGCTTTACTTGTGGTTCAGAGGAACACTGGACAAACAAGTGTCCAAACAAGTACAAGAAGTCAGGACAGGACTCCAAGTCTGCCAATGTCACTTTGAGCAACAATGACGCGGCATCTGGGTATGGTAATCTGTTTACCATACTTTCAGTTTGTCATTCCACCGATTGGTGGGTTGACACTAGGGCCAATATCATGTGTGTGCTGATGTGTCTTTGTTTTCTTCTTACCAGGTCGCACGAGATTGTTCCGTCCTGGTGGGGAATGGCTCGCATGCTTCTGTTCATGGTGTTGCCACGATAGATCTGAAGTTCACTTCGGGAAAGATCGTGCAACTGAAGAACATGCAGCATGTCCCCACCATCAAGAAAAATCTCGTTAGTACCTCCCTTCTATGTAAAGAAGGGTTTAAGTTAGTATTTGAGTCTAACAAAGTAGTCGTATCTCGGTATGGACTATTTGTTGGAAAAGGATATGATTGTGGTGGTTTGTTCCGCCTTTCCCTAGAGGATTTCTGTAATAAAGTCGTGAACCAAATTCATTCTAATGTGAACGAATCTGAGGTTTAGCATTCACGTCTTTGTCACATAAATTTCAGTTGTATGACATGGCTAGGTAAAATAGACTTAATCCCGAGTTTCACTTTAGCCAAAGGCTCTAAGTGCCATGTGTGTGCAAGCTAAGCAACCTCGTAAGCCTCACAAGCTTGCGAAGGAGAGACACCTGGCACCATTAGAGCTCATACATTCAGATCTCTATGAGATGAATGGTCTGTTGACTAAAGGTGGAAAGAAATACTTCATGACATTGGTTGATGATTCCACTAGATTATGCTATGTGTATTTGTTAAATACTAAGGATGAGGCTCTACACTACTTTAAAGTCTATAAGGCTGAAGTTGATAACCAACTTGAGAAGAAAATAAAACAAGTCTGGTTTGATCGTGGTGGAGAGTACTTTTCTAATGAGTTAGATTTATTTTGTGCAGACCATGGCATAATTATTCATGAGAGGACGCCTCCCTACTCAACCCAATCAAACAGGGTTGCCGAACGAAAAAACTATACTCTAACTGATTTGGTTAATGCCATGTTAGATAAATCGGGTTTATCCAAGGCATGGTGGGGGGACGCTGTATTGACATCATGTCATGTCCTGAATAAAGTTCCCACAAAGGATAATGAAACTACTCCCTATGAGCAATGGGAAAAGAAAAGAACTACACTCTCTTACTTAAGCACTTGGGGCTGCTTGGCAAAGGTCAACGTGCCGATACCAAAAAGCGCAAGTTGGGACCAAAGACTGTGGATTGCGTTTTTCTTGGCTATGCCAAGCGTAGCGTTGGCTATAGATTTCTAGTGGTGAAATCTGATGTACATGACATGAAGGTCGGTACGATCATGGAGTCTAGGGATGCTACATTATTTGAGGATATTTTCCCCATGAGAGATATGCAAAGCACTTCTAGACTGGAATCTGATGATACTCCTGAACCTGCCATTCCAATGGAAAATTATGAACATAAAAGTGATGAGAGTTCCACGGAGGATGACGAGGAAGCTCCTGTTAGGAGCAAGAGACAAAGGACTGCAAAGTCTTTTGGTGATGATTTCCTCGTGTACCTCGTGGATGATGACACTCCCTGTTCCATTTCAAAAGCTTATGCATCTTCGGATGCTGACTACTGGAAGGATGCGGTCTGTAGCAAGATGGATTCCATCTTGGCTAACGGGACATGGGAGATCACTGATCGTCCTTATGGTTGTAAACCATTGGGATGTAAGTGGGTGTTCAAGAAGAAGCTAAGGCTCGATGGTACTATTGAGAAGTACAAGGCTAGGCTTGTGGCCAAGGGTTATACCCAGAAAGAAGAAGAGGATTTCTTCGACACTTACTCACATGTGGCTAGACTGACAACCATTCGAGTGTTACTCGCTTTGGCTGCCTCGCATGGTCTCCTCGTTCATCAGATGGACGTTAAGACGGCTTTCCTTAACGGAGAGCTAGACGAGGAAATTTACATGCAACAGCCAGATGGCTTTGTAGTAAATGGTCAGGAAAGAAAGGTGTGCAAGCTAGTGAAATACTTGTATGGCCTAAAACAAGCGCCTAAGCAATGGCATGAGAAGTTCAACACTACTCTGACATCTAATAGCTTTGTTGTTAACAAAGCTGACAAATGTGTATACTGTCGCTATGGTGGGGGCGAAGGAGTTATACTCTGTCTGTATGTCGATGACATACTAATATTTCGGACCTACCTCAAAGTCATTGAGGAGGTAAAGGCTTTTCTATCTCATAACTTTGAGATGAAAGACCTGGGTGTGGCTGATGTTATCTTGAACATCAAGCTACTAAGAAACTCTGAGGGTGGAATTACACTATTGCAATCCCACTATGTTGAGAAGATTTTGAGCCGTTTTGGATATTCGGGCTGCAAACCTTCTGCAACACCATATGATCCTAGCGTGAGGATTCGAAAGTTCAAAGGCACGGCTCTAGATCAATTGAGATATTCTCAAGTGGTTGGTTCACTCATGTACCTAGCATGTGCTACTCGTCCTGACATCTCATTTGTTGTGTGCAAACTGAGTCGGTTTGTTTCCAATCTGGGAGATGTGCATTGGCATGCTGTTGAGCGAGTTATGCGTTACTTGCAAGGTACTGCGAACTATGGGATTCACTATTCTGGGTACCCGACGGTACTTGAGGGGTATAGTGATTTGAATTGGATATCTGATGCTGATGAGATGAAAGCCACAAGTGGACATGTCTTCACACTTGGTGGTGGTGTTGTTTCCTGGAAGTCTTGCAAGCAGGCGATCTTAACCAGATCGACTATGGAAGCATAACTCACAGCATTAGACACATCATGCGTCGAAGAAGAATGGCTTCGAGAGCTTTTGATCGATTTGTCAGTGGTTGATAAACTAGTGTCGGTTGTCCTTATGAACTAAGATAATCAAACGGTGATTGCCAAGGCTAAGAGTTCGAAGGACAACATGAAATCCACAAAGCCCATAAGACGAAGATTGAAATCTTTCAGAAAATCAGGAAACTCCGAAGTGATAGCGTTGGATTATATCTAGACGGCTAAGAATCTGGCAGACCCTTTTACGAAAGGGCTATCACGGGTTGTGATAGAAAATGCATCAAGGGAGATGGGTATGAGACCCACATAAGTTTCCATGGGGGTAACCCAACCTATGTGATCGGAGATCCCGTGAATTAGGACCTGGGAAAACAATGCAGCGGTCAACTGAGGAGAGTATCCTTAATAAAACCACTCCGTTGGAGATGCAGTACTACTCTCAATTCTGTAAGGCAGGCTGACTTTTGTCTTAATGTGTTTCAAAGCTTGTGTAAGCAAGATTCTAACCTACATAGCATTCTTTGGAGGAACACACCTATGTGAGCCCAACTGTTGGTCACAGTCTATGAGATTGGGTGATCTCTAGGAAGCTCATGAGAAGGTACGGAGTATGACTAATAAGCTCCACCCGTGGGGTTTAGCCTTCGGTAGCCACGTATCAGCTGACAATAGGCGAAACTTCTACATGCCAAACTGACAATTCAAGGCATAGTCCATTGTTCAATTGTGAAGAAGTGTAATCCTGTTGCTCTAGATGGAAGTTCAACTTAATAGTCTCCACTGAAATTTCTGATATATCAAACATTGTTTGGAACAGTTGACAAACATATGTGCCTCGAGATCTGGTGGGGGATTGTTGAATCATGGATGGGCTTTAGGCCCATATGAACAATGATTCCTAGTTAATCTTGAGGCCCACGTATGGTATGGTAGGTGGTGGGAAGTTTAGTCCCACCTTGCTAGTTGAGGAGAGTTGAGACCCCTTTATAAGGGCTGCTCTACCACTTGCCATTGGGAGCTTGGGAAGAGGAGGGGTATACACATGCTCCTCCTCCTCCGCTGCCACGCCTCGCCTCACCACATCACTACGCAATGCGCGCGCGCTGTGGGTTGCGGGAATGAGCTGAGCCGGAGCTTATTTTTGCCACCCAGGAACGAATTAATTAATCAGGGATTAATTAACGAGTCGCTAACAGGTGGGCCACTGTCCGAGACGTTGGACTGCGGGCTGACTTGCATTCCCGGGATTCGTCGATTCCGTTCGCGGGTGTGCGACCCTTCTCCGGGAACGACAACTCCCTTCCCGGGAGTGCGTCGACTCGGTCGTGGGCCTCCGCCCAAGCCCACGACAGACTATATAAGAAGGCTCTGGCCACTGGAGTGACCTAACTCGGTTCACTCACTCCCTCTCGCGCAACCTAGCTGTCATCTATTGTTCCCTGCTCTGTGTTGTCTCCGGTGACCCCATCCTGACGACCATGTGCATGGTTGGTCGGGAGAGCAGGTGCCTCAGAACCTTGCCGTTCGAGATCCTGCCCGGGAGATCCGCAATAAGGTTTTTGGGGAGCGTCTCGACGCGACTGCTCCCGATCCGTCCCCAGCTCTGTCTGCCTCTACTTCCACTACTTCCCCTGCATCCAGGGCGGCTCCAGCGTGGGGTCGTGTAGGGGCGGCCACCCCGGGTAAATTTTCGAAACCTAGGGTACCCCCCTACTCATCTTAGCCGGCGGCCACCATGGGAGGCGAGCAGTTTCGCTGGTAGGTCTCAGGTCTGGTCGACCATGACGAGGGAAGAGGAAAACGATTCGCAAGATGCCAAAGATAATTGCTCGCTAGGAGATCTATTAATCTATAGATTGGACAAACAAGTAAGCCCAATAAAAAATAGATGAGCCCATTAGTACGCAGTCTGATTTTGACGTTCACAAGTCCTTTTCTAATTTCTATCGATCGTGGAACTGGTCGTCATAAACTCACGCCTAGCGATCACGCCGTGAAGACGCAACGCCGCCTCCAGTGCTGTCTTGCAGTCGCCGGCGCTGCCGAGGTCTGTCCAGCCGATGGTGCTATATGGAGAAGGAGAAGTGAGTCGTCCTGTTCTGGATGCCGTCCACACGGGAAGCGGAGTCGCCACCACCGCCGCCGCCACTGTCCCTGTTCGAAACAACAAGCGAGCAGCCAACAGAGGCAACAACGACCAGGTTATTTCGCTCTCCCCTAGTCTTCTCTTTTGTTCTGTAATGTTTAATTTGTTGTCATGTTGGCCTAATTCTTGGAAGTTGAATATTGAAACTTAACTAAAAGTGTGATGTTACAGAGACCTAAGAAGATGAAGCAGATAGAATCTTTTTTCAGGGTTATCCCTGTAAATCAGTCTGGACCCCAAGTTTGTGAATCTGAAGTAAATGTAACCATTTCAGAAGCTAGTGTTCCTGAAGTATTAAGCCAAGAGGCTGATACAAATAATTTGCAAGATGATATTCCTCAAATATTTAATCCAGCTAACATTGAACCTGATCCTGGCCTTCGGAAACAAATTGAAGAGTATGCTACCCCGGAAATCAGAGATGTAGTGAGAAGGGTGTATATCTCGAAAGGTGCATGTCAGCCTAAAGATCATGATTTTGAATGCAATGAAGATGGAAGGGTATTTAGAGAAATATGGTACAAGGAGTTTGATTGGCTAGAGTATAGTGTAGCCAAAAAAGCCGCTTACTGTTTTCACTGTTTTCTTTTCAAGAAACCAACAATCAGTTCAAAGTTTGGGGCTGAAGTCTTCACCAAGACTGGGTATACGAACTAGAAGAAAGCAGTTGAAAACTTCAGCCTCCATGTAGGTTCAACAAATAGTGCTCACAACAATTCAAGAAGGCATTATGAAGATTTTAAAAATCAGAAGCAAAGTGTGACATATGCAATGACTACTCAAACTGAGAAGGCACATATTGAATACCAGAACCGATTGTTGGCTATTGTTGGTGTTGTAAGGTTTCTGCTTAGGCAAGGTCTTGCTTTTCGTGGTCACGACGAGTCTAAGAATTCGAGAAACAAGGGTAATTTCCTTTAGATGTTAGAGTGGTATGCTCAAAGATGTAAGGATGCAGCTGATGTTCTCTTTGATAATGCTCCTGGAAATCATCAGATGACTTATCATGAAATTCAGAAGCAATTGGTGCAAGCTTGTGCAGAAAAAACTATTGAAGTCATGATGAATGAGCTTGGGGATGGTCAATTCTCACTTCTTGTTGATGAATCCCGTGATGCGTCAATCAAGGAGCAAATGGCTGTGATTTTGAGGTTCTTGAATAAGCCAGGGGAGACTTTAGAAAGGTTGCTTTGTGTTGAGCATGTTGTTGACACCACATCTGCTTCTCTCAGACGATCTTTGGATAAAGTGTTTGCCACCCATAATTTGAGCATGTCTAGGCTGAGAGGGCAAGGATATGATGGAGCCTCAAATATGCGTGGGCAACTTAATGGCTTAAAGAAACTTGTGCTAGATGATAATCCTCATGCATTTTAGGTACATTGTTTTGCCCATCAACTTCAACTAGTGGTTGTGGCTGTTGTGAAAGGAGTTCTTGCTATTAGTGATTTCTTTGGCTACACAAATATCATTGTGACCATGGTAAGTGCATCTTGTAGAAGAAAAGATGCGCTACTACAGAAACATCATGACAAGATTGTACTCCAATTGGAGAATGGGGAGATTATGAAAGGATGGGGCAAACATCAAGAGACAACTATAGCACGACCTGGTGATACACGTTGGGGATCACACCAAAGAACTCTAGTTCGTATCTATCAAATGTGAGACTCAGTGATCCAAGTGCTACATGATATTTGTTTGGATGGAGAAAATGACGACAACAAAGGCAAAGCTTCAGGTTTGATGAAACAAATGGAAGTATTTGAATTCGTACTCATATTGCACTTGATGATTAAAGTGCTTGGTCTGACTAATGATTTGTAGCAAGCATTGGAACAAAAGGACCAAAACATAGTCAGTGCAATGAACATGATTGTCTCTGTGAAAAGGTTATTGCAGCATTTGAGGGATGAAGGGTGGGAGCCACTTTTGGAGGCTGTAATTGCATTTTGTGTTCAGAGAGATATACCGGTGCCAAATATGAATGATAATATTTCAGCAAGGGGTTATCCAAGGAGTTCATGTGAGTCAGTTACTTGCTTCCATCACTACAAGGTAGAAATATTCAATGAGGTGATTGATAGAAACATAGCCGAGATGAACAATCGATTTAGTGAAACAACAACCCGATTATTGATTTGCATTTCATGTCTAGTTCCTAGAGACTCATTTAGTAGCTTTGACCATGACAAGATAATTGAGCTTGCAAGCATTTACTCAGCAGACTTTGATCCAGAAGAACGGCAATTTTTGAGTGGTCAGCTTGACATACAGTGGCGGAGACAGGGGGACCAGCAGGGGCCCTGGCCTCCCCTAACATCACTAATTTGATACTAATATAGCAATGAACAGTGCAGAATTTAGAGAATAATACATGCATTAGTGTAGTTTGGCCCCTGTAATCCAAAGTATGTGTCATTTGGCCCCCCTAACCTTTAATTCCTGGCTCCGCCACTGTTGACATATACATTGATGTGATGAAAAGATCACCTGTTTTTTGTGGTTGTGATAGTCTATCAAGTCTCTCTGTCAAGTTAGTTCCAACTTAGGAGTATTTGCGTTTCCCATTGGTTTACCGACTCATCAAACTTGCATTGATATTGCCGGTTGCGACTGCATCAGTTGAAAGGGCTTTCTCAGCCATGAATATAATAAAAACAGATTTGAGAAACAAGATAGGTGATGAATGCTTGAATGATACGATGGTTTGCTATGTTGAGCGAGATATATTTGCTGGGATTGAAGACAAGAAGATTATCGAACATTTTCATGGCCTAAGAGATCGTAGAGGCCATCTTCCAAATCCTCCACGTATAACTAAGCTTAATGGTAAATAGTTGTCTTATCTTTTGTTTAAACAAATGGCATACTATGCTATGATTTAGATTAATCTGATTGTTTTTACATGTTTCAGGTACCTAATGGACTAGAAGAATAAATATTTGGGGTAATGCATGGAAGATTTAACCAGCGGAAGTCCAAGTTAGGCTTTATGTGATTTTTTGCGTTCCAATTTTTTGCCTACTTCTTGAGAATAAAATTACTTAGATAAATTTATTTTGTTGATAGTCTTTCCTGCATGCATACTCTTGGCCAACTATTTTTCTTGATTATATTGTGGCTTAGATTTTTTTTCTTTAAAAGTCCGCCCCTGGTAACTTCAAATCCTGGATCCACCACTGCCAGCATCAACACCATAGTCGACGACTCCGCCACCAAGAAGAAGGCCACGGACGAAGCCGAGGCTACTGCTGCCGCCGTCGCGTTGGTCTAACCAACCGGAGGGTATGATCTGTTCATCCCTTATTTACTAGTGCTTGTGCTAGCCGTATATGTGCTGCTCATAGATGGTTTGCTTCTATGTTCTGTACGTGCTAGTATGCCTAGGAATCGGTATGAGATGCATACCGTATTTGCCATGCTTACTGTTTACTCGTGGATTAGTTTAATTGGAAAAGTGCTAATATTTCCAACAGTATCTAATACATTTAGGGGTAACCGTAATAAATGAAACTAAACACACAATGTGCTGCTACACACATTTCAGTTGCGAAGAGCTCTTAATCACTTGGCCAACACACACTTCATTCTACTTACATCACTTCGACTTCTAATGGTCACTGATGGGTTTCTGAGGGGCGCCTACTCTGTTTGCACAAGGGGTACCTGAACTCTCTGCATTGCAGTGTCGTACCCCAACTAAATTCCACAACAAGCTAGCTTGAACTATCTGGATAGCTTGAATTGCACAAGCAGCAGCACATACACAGCAACGCTGTAATTTGCGGTGGCGATTTGCTTTCTTCCTCCTCCCACATTGTTCTACAGTCATCAGCCTGGCCAACTACTCATGTAGCAAATGTCATAAAAATATCTAAAGTACACACATGTGCATATGTTGTCCTAGACCCCTTGCACACTAACTACACTACTTTAGCTTTGTTCATTGGTTTCTCGCCAACCGATGTTGTGGGGCTTTCACCTTTGGTCATCCTCCGCCCATATACCATATATGTAGACTCCCCCATGCTCTCTTCTGCTCATCCTTCTGCCTCTTGTAGGTTGTAGCCGACGTTGGCCTTCCCAAGTCCTAACAAGTTTCGGGCTCCCAAACATATGCATGCATGTTTGGAGTCAAATTACATATATGTGATGTGAGAAAGCAAGCTCTCTTGTTTGGGAACAGGAAGCACCGGGAACTTGAAAGGAACGAAGCTAGGACGATGCTCTTTGATTGTGCGGCCTGATCCAACAGTTGCTTCAGATGCCTCTTCCTCGTCGTTGGCATTCTATGGTGCCTATGAGTAGCCAGCAAGTTGCCCACGATATCCCAGTTCAACATCTCACTCATCCAGCTCTGAGAGATCATGTGTAGGTTACTTAATTTGGGCACATTGTCACCAAACATGATTCTGGAAGAACTTTCATAGTTCAACTTCTAAACGAGAAATCAATTAGAAAAAAAATTACTTCCATGTTGTAACTTAGAAAAAGGTTCCAACTCTTTCAAGCAGTGCTTCCGTTGGGCAAAGCAAGAGTTTATTGTAAGAAAAAAAATGTCTTGATAGCGGCAGCAAGCTGTATCTGTGGTCGCCCCGTCCCCCGTGCCGCTCCCGCGAGCGGCCCGGGCGGAACCCTAGATCGCCACCGCCGCTCCCCTTTCTCGCCTTCCTTCTCCCTCGCCGCCGCCAGGGGACGCCGCCGGGCAAAGCCCGCGCGTGCGTCGGCGGTGGCGGGGCTCCCTCCCCCATCACGAGGCTCCTGGGCGGTGCGGGATGGCCGGTCCTCGCGGCGGCGCTCGGCTCGGTGGCAGGTCGGGCCGCCGGTGGATCTGGGCGGGGCTCCCCTGCTTGGTGGCAGCGACGTGGTCTGTGCAGGGCGGTGAGCGCGTGGGCTCCTCCTCATCCCGATCTGATGGCGCCGCGGTGGCGCCGGCGCTCGGGCGTGCGGCGGGGTCCGCGGGGGTGGTCGGCGCGCGTCTTCCTCCCCGATCTGATGGCTCCATGGTGGCGCGCGCCAGTGCTCGGGCGGTTGGCTTCGGCAAGTGGTGGCGGGCGCTGGGCTCTCGTTGGCGCTCCGGCGTGTGCAGGCGGCGGCGGTCCCTGTGCGCGGTCGGCGGCTCCACCTCTGACCCGGACGGCACGGAGGATGACGGCGGCCCGGCGTGGCCGGCGATCCGGATGCGGTGGTGCCGGTGGCTCACTGATATGCCGGTACTCCAGGGTTTGCCTAGTGGTACTGGTGGTGACGGCGGCCCGGGCACGAGAGTTGGATCCCTTCGAGCTGATCTGGGTGAAAACTTGCCTTCGGCTCCTGCTAAGGCCGGCGGTGGCGGCGCTATCTGCGTCGTTTCCTTCTTGAAGGCATCGCCGTGGAGAAGTTCAAGGCCACTCTCTGCTACCTCCGGGGGAAACCCTAGATCGGATGATCGGATGACGGCGGCGCTCTGGTGTCGTTCCTCCCTTGGGGGCGTCATTCTTGGAGGTACACACGTGATCGAGGGACCAGAGGACGGATTCTTTGGTGGAGTGGTGCTTCATCCTACACACTGATGGCGATGGATCTTGACGGTGTGGCGCAGTGCAGATTTGAAGTTCGCTGTGGGAGGATGGACTCGCGCAGGAGGACGATGCTATCGGGCGTCATGGTGGCGTCGATGGCAGAGAGACCTGGCACGGTACATGCAATAGTACAGCTCTGAAGATGGATTGGTGGCAGGTGGCTGCGGCGGCCTCATACCCGGCAAGCGTCCTGGTTGAGGAGTGCGCCGGACTGGTAGGTGCCCCATACCCGGCAGGCGTCCTGGTTGGGACCTCATGTCTTAGATGTTTAGGTTTGGCTGCGATGTCTATTTGGTATTAGGCCGAGACTATCGGCGCCCCTTCATCGATTGGACAGGTGTAGCGACAGTTGTTGCTTAGACGGTGGCTTTAGTCTTGCTATTGTATGGCTTTGTACGGTCTTGTGAGAATAATTAATAAAGTGGCCGTATACATCGCCCAGATGCAGAGGCCGAGGGTCATCCTCCTTTTCTAAAAAAAAGAAAAAACAAAATAACTAGTTAATGCCTGCAGGAACTAAGGGAAATATGTTACAGGACAAGGGCAACCATAAGTGGAAGATGGAAGAGAAAGTCTCTTATCACCTTGCTCTCCCATAGAGCGTGTGTTTCTGGCTCCATCTTCCTTCTTTTTTCCATGGCCAACAGTTCATCCTTATATACCTTTGTTATTTATGTTTAATATTTGCGAGCTTATTACTTGGGTGCAGAATGGGGTTATCAACTAATTGATCAATCCATAAACACTAAAAGATACGCTTAACATAGAGGTAACCTTAACGAATGAACTAACAACCAATCTGCAGGGCACCTTTCACTTGCAAGAGCTCTCAATCACTTAACCAACACACACTTTATTGTATGCAATAAGTATCAGTTGGTTAGCATGACCAGGCGATGACAGTAGCATAGCAGGATAGTATACAACATTATTCCATCACTTTAAGTCCCAAAGCATAGGTCTTGGCACTCGGCAAAAATGAGCCATGAACGAAGACCTACAAGCAAAACCCTTCTTTTTATATGTATTGATAACTTCAGTTCTTACACAGAAAACAGCATCCGGACCTAGCTCGTATAGCAAATGTCACAAACCTCACATTCTCTATGGTTTATGTGCCCCTATCAACTCTGGGATCTGACACTAAATATGTACTCTGATACTGGCTGTTAAGTATCATGATTATTAGGAAATACGAGATAAACTAGGATTTGCTCTGGCTTGTCAAACCCGCCGCGACGCCTCGTCAACACCATCTTCTCTCCGGTGCACCCCTATTTCGACATCACTGCGCCCATGCTAACTCGGCGCCTCCTTGCGCCCGTGGCTCCACGGCGACTTTCTCGACACCGGCCACCCCGACTTGAGTTCAAGACCCGGCTGGCGCAATTAAAATTGTAGCCCACTTTCAGTCCACGTTTAGGCCTGAGGGAGCCACACGTGAGGAAGAGTGTTGACGTATAATGTGTTGTCTAGTCTCTTCCATCAAATCGGTCTTTTGATTGCATTGGCTAGAGCATGCACTCCTACACTGGCCACCAATGGAGACATGCTCAAGAAGCCTGACTGCAATTGCTCACAGGAAAGTTCCTCTGCACAACTCCAGATGAGAAACGGGACGACAATCCTTGTGTCGTGTTCTTCTGACATGCCAGCGGATCTTCAACGAGATGCCTGCAAATTCGAGGTTTACACAAGGCCTGACGTCGAAAGAGTGTCTGGTGCCATGTCTTACGCTGGAATAGCATTCGCCAATTCGACTCAAATCAGCGTGGACGCTTTACTTTTGACTTGTGACTTGATATTTGCGAGCTTATTATTACCCGGGTGCAGAATGAGCTTATCAATTAATTAATATATATATCCATGGACACTAAAAGATGTAAAGTATCTAACATACATACAGGTAACCGTAATGAATGAAACTAAACACCCAATGTGCTGCTGGACACATTTCAGTTCCCCCGCAAGAAAAGACACATTTCAGTTGCGAAAAGCTCTTAATCACTTGGCCAACGACGCACACTTCATTCTACTTGCATCACTTCGTCTCCTCTGGTCTCTGATGGGTTTCTGAGGGGCGCCTACTCTGTTTGCACAAGGGGTATCTGAACTCTCTGCATTGAAGTGTCGTATCCCAACTAAATTCCACAACAAGCTAGCTTGAACTATCTGAATAGCTTGAACTGCAGAAGCAGCAGCACATACATAGCAACGCTGTAATTTGCGGCGGCGATTTGCTTTCTTCCTCCTCCCACATTGTTCTACAGTCATCAGCCTGGCCAACTACCCATATAGCAAATGTCATAAAAATATCTAAAGTACACAAATGTGCATAAGTTATCCTAGACCCCTTGCACACTAACTACACGACTTTAGCTTTGTTCATTAGTTTCACACCAACCGCTGTTGGCGTTGGGGGGCTTTCACCTTTGGTCATCCTCTGCCCATACCGTATATGTAGACTCCCCCATGCTCTCTTCTGCTCATCCTTCTGCCTCTTGTAGGGTGTAGCCCACGTTGGCCTTCCCAAGTCCTAACTAGTTTCATGCTCTCAAACATATGTATATGCATGTTTGGAGTCGAACTATACATGTGGTGGTGAGAAAGCAAGCTCGCTTGTTTGGGAACAGGAAGCACCGGGAACCTGCTAGGAACAAAACTAGGACGATGCGCTTTGATTGTGCCGTCTGATCCAACAGTTGCGCCAGGTGCCTCTTCCTTGTCGTTGGCATTCTGTGGCGCCTACGAGTAGCCAGCAAGTTGCCCACGATATCCCGGCTCAACATCAAACTCCTTCAGCTCCAAGAGATCATTTGTCGGTTACTTAATTTGGGCACATTGTCACCAAGAAATGTTTCTGGGAAAACTTTTAAGTTCAAATTCTGAACAAGAAACCGGTTAGAAAAAAATTACTTTGTTGTAACTTAGAGAAAAGTTCCAACTCTTTCAAGCGGTGTTTCTGTTGGGCAAAGCAAGAGTTTGTTGTAAGAAAAAACAAAATAACTAGTAAATGCCAGCAGGAACTAAGGGGAAATGTGTTCATAGGACAAGGGGAAGGAAGGGCAAGAGAAAGTCTCCATCACCTTGTTATCCCATAGAGCGTGTGTTTCTGGCTCCATCTTCCTTCTTTTGCCCATGGTCAACAAGTCGTCCTTGTATACCGTTTGTTAATTATGTTTAAATTTTTGCGAGCTTATTACTTTGGTGCAGAATGGGCTTACCAATAAATTGATCTATCCATAAACACTAAAAGATGCGCTTAACATACAGGTAACCATAACAAATAAACTGAACAGCCAACTCGCAAGACACCTTTCAATACAGGTAACCATAGCAAAAGCTCATTGTACTTGCAATAAGTATCAGTAGGTTAGCATCATCAGCCAATGACTGGTAGCATAGCAGGATAGTATACAACATTATTCCATCCTTTTGACTCTAAAAACATAGTTCTTCGGACTCGGGAGTAATGAGCCATGAACGAAGACCTGCCTGGTATTGTTATACAGTTCGAAACAACTCACAAGCAATAACTTCAGCTCTCTCTCCAGGAAACAACATGCGAACCTAGTTCATATAGCAGATGCCACAAACCTTACATTCTCTATGGTTTCTGTGCCCCTATCAACTCCGGGATCCGAAAACAAATACGTACCATCGTACTGGCCACCAATCAAGGCATGCTCAAGCAGTCTGACTGCAATTGCCTCGAGCAGCCTGACTGCAATTGCTCACAGGAAGTTCCTCTGCACAGCTCCAGATGAGAAACGGGACGACAATCCTTGTGCCGTGTTCTCTGGATCCAAAGCCACATTTTGCCGCCCAGCGGTCAAGTCTTTCTCACGGTCCCACGGCTTCCATGGGTGGTTCTCCTCCCATTCTTCCTTCCCTCGTTGTTGCTTCTGCTTTTTTTTCTCCTTTTTGTTCTCTCGGTGCTTCTGCACAAGAGATACCGACCGCTTGGAGGAGTTGTATTTATCCACAAGAGAAGCATTTGCGCTTTTGCCCTGCTCTTCATGTCCATCTGCAATTGCCTTCGCTTTGTTGTAGGCTTCTAAGTAGCTGCAAAACACATCATTCACATTATCACCAGTTGTACATCATTGTTTTCATATATCAGCATGTCAAGTACTATGACGAACAAAAATGTCGCCAAAAACTGCTGGTATTTTTTTGTGCCAAGCCACTCTCTGTGACAGTACTCTGGTCATATTTGCTGGTATAGAACACATTGCCTGATAGTGTATCATAGAGCGAAAACAACAGAGGCAGAATTATACTTTTGCTGTGCTTTCTGGGCTCTATCAAGTGGACTATCTGTCCATGCACTTGTGTCACCACGTCCTTCTTTGCCATTCATGCTAAATGCCGTAGTTGAATGCATTGGTACTCCAGCCTGTGGAATAATTGTATTATTAGATACAAACATGTAACAAGTACCATTTCCCTCTTTAGAGTGAATTAAGGAGATATATTATGATCATTTACTTTTCTTTCAGGTGGCAATGTAGTCATCCATTCGTCTCGTGTAGGCGGTGCCTCTGGCTGTTTCGGAACTGCCAAAAGTTCTTCATCGCCTTCAAGAGATATACCTAAGAACAAATAGCTATTAAGATGCAGAAAATGTACTGTGCTTCCAAGCTCAAACGCACCCGCCACGGAAGGTAAAGTCCAAAAAAAAGTAAAACAAATTCAAAAAAGCTGAATTTTTTTGGCAACAAACATTGCTTAGTGTTCTACCTGCATGCAAATTTTTAGTGAAGGAATGACATCCATGGTGCTCTGGGCCTTCAGCCATGTTTGTTGTCAAGAAATTCAGGTTTTTTTGGAAGAAAAAAAAGTATTTTTTCGGATTTTACTGTTTGTCAGGGTGTGTAAGTGCGCAGGAGCCAAAAATCCATCTCCAAAAGATACCATATTGATATCATGTTCTATTCTTCAATTTTCACAATTATCTGCTGTACCATATTACATTAAATGTAATTACTACAAATAAATGCTGAGAAAATACAAACACACCTGAAATAGAATATCTATGGTAGGAAGGTTTAAGCGCAAACCAAATCATTATGATAGGACCATATGGTCAATCAAACCCAGCTTTAAGAAACAATTTTCCTCACACCACCACACCACCACAATAACAAAGAGCAGTTCTCTGTCATTCATGACCCGGAATAGGATTCCATAACTAGAGCAGCATATAAGGTTTTTTTTCCACAAAAATATGCATAGACTGAAAACAAAATAGTTATTGTGCATGCTACAACGCCTATCATTTTTCCTACATTAGCACATTTATGAGTTTTCGCATTATTGTGTTGTTAGTGGTACCTTGTAATCGTCTCCATTCTGCAGCCTCGCGCATTGCTTTAAGCTCAACCTACAAAAATACCAAAAAAGGATCAGGACTCATGCAACTAAGAGTAGTATTGTCTGTGGTCCTAACCAATAGAAAGGCGATCTTGACAAATCAATATGTAGCGCAAGTTACCTCGAATTGTTCCATCTCTTCTTTCTTTTGTATCTTCTCATCTATTGCGCCTCTCTGCGATCAATGATACGTAGTCAGCACAAAATATCAGTTGAGAAGGGGAAAGCAAGCTAAGTAATTCCTGACATCACATAGTGAGCTAGCATTGAAACAAATTAATCGGTGTAAAAACATATTGCTGGTTGTGGGCAACAAAATGCGATATGAGGTGTATTGTAAGTTCTAGAAGACTGAACTTCACTCATTCTGCAAGCATCGCTATTCTTACAATGGTACCGACCAAATTTAAACATATTAAGAAAATTAGTACTTTCCCCCTTCAACCTATCTCAAACTTCCTGCGCTGCTACAAACGGTACTGTCAGATCATTAGCAGGCCAAAATCAAGAAAAGTCGTAATAAGTCCTTCCACCAAACTTAACATGTGTGTTGTAGCTAAATAGTCAATAGTTGTAGGCGGAGTGATGCCCTATCCAAGAACAGAATGCAATTTGAGCATACAGCATCATACATCAATATTTTTTCCTTGGCAAATATATAATATTTTCTGTTGTTTGGAATCAGAACTCACTTCAGATTATTTTATCTCAACACATCGAAACATTTAATTTATTATTTTTCATAAGAAAGCAAATGGATAACTATTTTAAATAATTGTGACATTTCGCAAATCATATGATATTCAAGACATGTACCTTTTGAGGGTCTTGCAAGTCTTTAAAAGCATTGTTCAATTTCACAAAAGCCTCCTGTGCTGAAGGATGAGGGCACTTGTCCGGATGCACTAAAAGAGATAGCTTCCAATACCTATAATACAAGATAAGAATGATTGATCAGGCTGACAAATAACAAGGCAAAACAGACAGAGTAGATCAATCAATAAGCTTGCTCAATACAGGAGACAGGATGCACACCAACTTCAGTGTAAGTGATTCTCGATATGAAAGATCATCAATTGGCAGCCCAACTACAGGCATTTTAAACAGGTGCTCACCGACTTCAGTGAAGTATCAAATGCACAGTAACTTCAGGGCAAAGTATCAAACATCTTGACAGATGATAACCGTAGGAAGACACCATTCAAATTTTGGAACTTGGATATTCGAAATAAGGACCAAAGAACAAGTTGAACAAGTATTGGCACATAGCCGGGGAAGTTGGGGGTATGGCCTATTTTGGCATCCAATTGTGTCTGCCAGGAGTTTATTTTGTGAGACATCATAAGAGTTTTTTTCAATAGTAATCAATCTAAGCATGTACTACTCGGTTGGATTCTGTTTGCTGTTTGCATACTCGCAAAACAAAGGGCAATGCATTGAACTTAAGAACCCAACAGATCTCCATAGGATTATAACAATGTACCATGGACAATTATCCTCAAGAGGTATTGGATGTGAGTAGTAAATTATTGGGAACTAGAGCTCCATAGACGTTTTCATTTGTTTTGCTTAGCACATTCTTAACTCTATGATGATATGGGCTCATTTCATGACAGAGATGAATCAGAGATGTGAAAAAATTACAAGAGACAGTAGAACATTAAACTTGTTATATTTGCCATCATATAATATCCTGCACATTTTCATTATTCTCAACAGAAGGTGAGGTCTGCGTCATTTGCAACTATTGTGAAAAAACTTAATTAATTTCTGCTGCCTATCTACATACAGGTATATCATATATCAATATGTATAATAAGCATGGAATGTACACAAATAACAACCTTTTCTTGATGTTATCAGACGACATCTTCCAATTTATGCCCAGAACATCATAGAGGGCGTCTGCATCAGCACCCAATATTCGAGTAACCTACACCCAATTCCATGAAAATTTAGATTAGAAGTTAATGGTGCACGACAAATGAGAACAGGTATGTGATAGGAAATAGACTCAAGTATATGTCCTGACAAAAATCATTTTCAATCCACTGAAGTTTATCAAAAGCCAGCTAAACATTCAGAATCTTAGGTATAATAGAAGCCTATGATTAGGTCTCCAAACAAACTATCCTGGAATAGCAAATTGGGATCCCGATAACAATTAAAGATATGTTCATGAACATTCCTGTTAGTGTCACAGACAAATAACCTCGCATAATGTTCAGTAGAAGATTTTGCAAATACCAATCACATGCCAGGTGAGCACAGGAAATATAGATGATTCACGCTAATTGGCTCTATAGATTATATGAATGCTGCCAGCAGCAAACTGAATAAACAAAAAGCATGGCAAGCAATTGGTAAGAGTGTAAACTACACCCAAGGTACTGCGGTAAGACATAGTGAAGACATAGCAAGAAATGGCCTAAAAGTATACTGATGGTGCACATATTTCTGACAAATGGGCCATACAGCAAATTTATGATGTCTGCTAAAAGACCAAGGGTCTGGCATGAAGAGAGGACCTAAGGCAATTGTTGAAGCTGAATAGAAATAATTAACTATAAGAATCAGGAAATAGTGTAGAGTAGACCCCACAATAACTGGAGAATGCTGCATCGACACATGCTGGAGGGACTTCAAAGTACAGAAGTACATTTTTGTACTGAAAAACATTGGATGAGATTTTGCGAAAATGAAAATGTCGCTGAAAGTGTACCTCTTCAAATCGCTCGGCTTCATTTGCAGATGCAGCTTCAGCGACCATGGCTGGTGGTGGAGGACCTATAAGAAATCCATCATCAGCTTCCAATTCAGCATCCCTGGAGATAGAGAAAATATAGTTACTATTTAAGAACATAAAACAGTGCTTAATGAGTTACTTATTAAGCGACGCAGCTCTTAAGGGCATGTGTAGTCAGCTCTCGACTAAGTAACAAATCACAAGGTCATAAAACAATATCTTACCGGCACCTAAGAGCCTCTGTCATTTCGGCTGCTGCAGCTAGTAATTCACGTGATGGCATTGCAGGACCAATTACCCTGCATGCAACAAAACCTTGTTGGACAATAATTGAGTAATGGTAATAAATTAGCATCCTAATGCGTTGAAAATAACATGTGACTGGGAAATAAGTAATTCATAAGACCAATCCTCTCCATTAAGCACCCAGCACATGCCTAATCTAGAAATCAGGAATTCCCGGATAGCAACACGTTTTGTGCAAGAGAAATGGCAACAATTACGAAAGAACAAGAAAGAGGATCCTGAATTCCTTATATGCCGGCATATACAGAACAGACACCAATAGCCAGTATGCAGAGGTAGACATGCGTTACAAAACAAACCTCATAGTGCCCTAATGCCCTTTGCTAGTGCCACTAGAGTACAAACGAGAACCTGACATTACATTACGGACAATTTACCCAAACTAGTTCAGGATAGACCAAACCTGGCAAATTTATCAAGTCTAGCTAAAAGAACAAATACTTTCTAGCAGAGTAATCATGACAAAAGAAGTCAGCTATAACCAGGAACAATATTTTCTAACAGAGCAATTCTGGCACATAGGCATTACCTCTTTATAGGGGTGTCCTCTTCCCGGTCAACTTCTCCTCCATCTTCAGGAGGGATGTCATCTTTATTTTGTACGTCAAAGTTAGGCAACGGTACTTGTTGTCTATTTCGTGCCACAGTTTCATTTGGATCATTTCCATGTTTGGCACTTGCTGCTAATACTGGTCCAACAACATCAAGGGTAGGAACACCTTTTGCTGCAAGCAAGTAAGCTCCATTTGCACTTTCTTTCAATTTGAGGGATCTGAAAAGTTTCTTCAAACGCTTCACCAATGGCTTGTCAGAAATTCCAGAAATATCAATGCCTTCACCACTATCTATCATTTGGAGAAGCTGCATGTTAACAAAAGTCACAAGTAACTTATTGTTCCATGGGAAATCAGAGCCAATAGTACAAAAAACGCAAAACTAATGGAAGTAAGGCAAAAACTTCTATCCAGTGGAACTGGTGACGACAGAGGCGAGTAGCAAAGGCAACAGCTAGTAAAATCCAAAAGTCCAAGTTGATAGAAGAGTGGTCGTGAACAACAGAAAATGTGTATGTAGTAAGTGAGCTCATACCCACTGAAAATGCTATCTACTGTTATTTTTTGCTGTGAAATTGTGACTGTAGAAGTGCGCCTACTAGCTGGTTTAACTAGTGATGGACTTGGTCAACTAGTCGACTAGTCCACAAATCACCTAAACTGTTGGGTAGCGACTTGACTTAAAATTTGACTGAGTGCAGAAGTTTGACACCTTGTGAAAAATATAGGCATGACATTCATTCAAATGATGCACATTACATATACGAATTGGTTGGCACTGTAATATCCTGAAATACATTATCTTTTACAATTTTAAGATACTAGGACATTTCACCTTTAAACATCGCCATAATTAGAACATGACTACAATTTACCCACTTCAGCTGTAATGGCTACAGTGTTCACGTCAGATAGGCAACTGTGTCGTGCAAACTAACCGAATTAATCTTTTCTCACGGTGCAATTGTGCAGGTCCAGAGTCAGGCAACATATAATAGAGAAAATTCTTGTTGGAGAACTCGAATCAAATTACTGAAGGCCTTACCTGACGAAGCTCGCTGGTGATGGCAGGGAATTCACTGAGAATGCCACGGACGATTTCCTGCGCCTCCTCGATCCATCCTGAATCATCTGAGCCTGATCCCGACATGTCGCTGCCATCGCTGCTGTGACGGGCACGCTCATCCCGGCGCCTCCGCCTGTGACGATGTCTATCATCGTCACGGGAACTGCGTGAGCGGCCACTGCTCTTGTGGTGATGGCGGCGGCGACGAGATGAGGACGACTTTTCAGGTTTGCTGCTACTGCGACTCCGGGGTCCGGGGCTGCGGCTAGGAGAGGAGTCCGGCGAAGGGGAAGAATCAGAGTCCGAAGAGGGTGTGGCATTGCGCGATCTCTTGCTGCTGCGGCCGCGTCGTCGGCGCTTCGCTTCCTTCTCCCTGTCACCCTTTCCCATCTTTGAGTTTGTGTCCTGGGACAAGGAGAGGTCGGTTTTGAGAGAATAACTAAAATACCACTGGTCAAAACCAAAAGTTCGAAAATGCCATTAGGCTCCGTTTGGATGTTGGACATTACAAACTTGATAGGTTATTATACATGTAGACACTAAAAATAGCATTTAGAAACTAGGTGTACATATAAAACACTGCAAATAGCATTCAGAAAAGAAAAAACTGATCATATGATGGTGCTGTTACGAACTGTGAAAAATATAGCTGACACGAACTGCTATGACAGGTTAACATTTTAGCTGAAGGATTCCAGATCGTGGACACTAGCGCGCATACGCGGGGAGAGCAGGGAATAGCAAACGCGCTCAGAGACAGGGAGCAGGCGGACATGGAGACAGAGGGGGCATGAATGGCATAGGGGCCGCGGGATCGTGCTCGTGGCCGCCCGCGCAGCCGCTGAGGGCACCAGCCGGAGGGGGGCAGGCGAAGAGGAAAGGGGTGGGGGGACGCACGGGGAAGGGATGGGCTGAGGCGGAGAGGTAGACGGCCGGAGACATGAGAGAAGGAGGAGATAGGAATCCCCTGCGCCGCCGCGAGCTCCGCTTGGCGCCGCTCCTCTCGGAGCACACAGAAAATTGGGGGAGGGAGGGTTCTGGCCGAGCTAGCTCACCTTGAGGAAGAGAGGGAGCAGGCGTCGGGAGACCGGGGTCGAGGGTGTCGCGGAGGAGCTCGGCAGGTCGTGGTCGGTCACGGGGCGGCCAGGCGACGGCGTCGTCGCCGGCAGCCGCTAGGGTTCGAGGGGAATGGGGGAAAGTCTGGGAGAGATAAGCGCTACAGCGAGGGGAGGGAGGAGGGAGATAGCAGCAGCGAAGCGGTACGCCCTGGCCTGGGTAGAAAAATGGAAAAATGAAGCTGGGCCATCGGATGAAAGATCGATGGCACAGCATTATTTATCTATAAGGAAAAAAGGATGGCGATGACATGTGGTTATTCCCGTTTGGCACCAAGACAATAAAACTAATAGGAAAACACTTTAATTCATCCGGATGATTTCTGGAAGAAATCAGCCTGGTCGTCTGCGCGCCACGTGTCTATGGCCCACCCACGTTGATGCATCTCGCACTTGGTCAACTACCCCAGTCCTAGCCTCACATCCCGTAACTCTTCGCTTTTTTGGAAACCGCACTGACCACACCCTTTCTTCTTTATCCTCCCAAGCAGAGACGACCCTGATGAATCTCGCCGGAATTTCTTTCTCCACCACATCCGGTGAGAGGCACTGGAGGCTCGCGACGGCCCCTCTCCAATTGCAGCCACCACGCCGCCGACGCTTGTAGCACGCCTCATCTCTACTTTGCAGCACCATACAAGCAACCCCGCTCACCCTCACAGGAGCGGTGCTCCGGTTTCCAACCATGGTTGTCTTTGCAGCAGCGCCACCGCTGCGGGCGGCTGACCCCTGTACAACATTCCGGTGCAAGCCTCCAATGGTGCAGCATTCCGATTCCTAGAAGTGGCAAGATGCTGCAATGGAGCGTCGTCGGGGTCGTTGAAGCTTTCGATATGGTTGCAATGGAGCGCCGCCGGAGCTACAATGGAGCACCGCGGGGGTCGCCGGGGTTGCAATTGGGCGCCGCCGAAGCTGCAATGGAGTTCGTGGGGGCGTCGCCAGTGCTGCATTTGAAGCGCCGCCGAGGCCGCCGGTGCTGTGCTGAAGCGCCCGCTGAGGTTGTCGGAGCTGCAACGGAGTGCTGCCAGGGTTGTCGGGGCTGCGATGGAGCGAAACTAGGGCTGCAATGGAGCTTCATTGGGCTGTCATCAGCAATGTTGGTCATCAGTGTCATGTTGAAGCTTTTTGCCGCGCTCGGTGTCGCCATGGAGCACAGCACCCAGTTGCTCGGTGCTGTGATGTGACGGTCGCCGGTGGTTCTTGGAGCTGCGGCGCTCGATGGTGGCACCATTGTTGCGAGGTCTCCGGCAGGTGCCACGATGGGTGTATCAGCTCTCTGCGTCGTCGCCGTTTTCGTTAAAGAGGAGATATGGTGTCGATGAGAGACGAGAGGAGAACATACAACGGGATGTGTTGCTGTGATCGATGGGCACCAGCGCCAGATCGGACGGCTAACCGGAAATCATTCGACTGATTCCTAGCAGCCGCCATAATAATATCAAGAACATTGCTATGCACACGGCTGCTTTTCTCATGATCCATGAACGATGTTTCAGTGAAACATCCAGCCATCCAATCATAGTATATAATGCAACACATCCATCTGATTGCCAATCATGTACAAATCGTGCATGGAGTGTCGGTTGGGTAGTAGTTTCGTAATATCAATGAAGACGGCACGACGAAGTGCATGTTTTCTTTTTTCTTTTTCTTTTTACGGAAAAAAACTTGTATTACTCAAAGTTGTTACAATCATTCTCGCATAGGTGTGCAACACCTGCCGGCCCATTGCCAAGCCATACAACAATTTGACTAAACGATATAGTATAACTAGCCATAAAATGGCTTACAGAGTTCTGAGCACGTCGAACATGCGTAATACAAGCTTCTCTTTCTAACAGCTTCAATCTGATCTCTCGAACTAAGAAGGCATATCTTGATCTATCATGTTTCTCACTCTTCACCATATTTATGGCTTCAATACAATCAGATTCCACATGAAGCGAAGGATTGCTCCATTGCATAGCGAGGGAAATTCCTTTAGAAAGAGCATTTAGTTATGTTTCAAGCGCATCATGGCATGATAAAAGATGATGACAAGCGGTAAATATGATTTTCCCTTTAGTATCCCGAAGGACCATGCTTGTTGTTGCGGATCCATTCAGGCCAAACAATCCGTCAGTGTTTAGCTTCACAAAACCTTGTTTCGGTGGTGTCCAGGAAGGTTGGCTGGAACACAACTAGACTGCTCCACGACAGGTTCAATATCAAGAACAAACTTACCCTAAATTGGATCATGCTCTGGCTTGATCTCACATTAGGTGAGATCGTGAGATCAACCGCAAAAAACATACTTAGACATTTTGAAAAAAAAAATCTGAAATTATTTGGCAACGTTCATGTGAGCTATGTCTACAGCTCCAGAAAAAATCAGCTCCAAACTCCATGTACATTTAGAGATTCAAAAAAAGACATTCAAATGTGAATAGTTGCCGCTTTTGGTGAATAGTACTTTGATACTATTCACATCCAAAATTTTCTTTTCTATCTCTATTAATGTAAGTCGAATTAGGAGCTGGAACATTTTAAGGTTGTGCATCACACATTGATGTGTGTCTACAAAAAATTTAAGAATCTTTTAAGATGTATTTTTGTAAAAAAAACGATCTCTCATTGATCTCATCTAATGTGAGATCTCACACAAGTCTCCCCCAACACATGCAACACCGATATGTTGCAGTCGCACAGAACCACGTGTGATAGGCAAAGGAGTGAAACAACCATTTTCTTGCCGAGCTCGGGCAGGCATAGCTGGCTACCATGCAAGAAAACCCTGACGATATTGCTCTGTAAAGGAGGAAACTATGGAGGCATTATTAGAGAAATTAGAGAAACTGATAAATTATTTTCTAGTTGTATTTTTTTGTCATGAACTTCATGCTTCGAATGTTGAAGCACACACGATAGTTAGATATGGTGTCTCCCTCCCCTGGGATAGACATCTGTGGCTAGGATCACCGCTTGATCTTGATGTAATCCCTCTAAACATTGCCACCGATCAATAAAGACTAGCTATCGTATACAAAAAGACCTGCTATACTGCATTGTTGACACTACATTGCGGTCCTATTAAACGGTTTTCAATTTAGGGATTACAAAGGTTTAAATCTGCAGCATCTACTTGGATCTGAGGAACTGAACATTTTAAAAAATGGCAATAAGCACCTGTAATCTGCAACCTACCCCCCCC